>NC_056744.1:1155407079-1155684579 GCF_019279795.1 Protopterus annectens
TTCTCTGTACTGTTGACTGACTGTGATGGTCAATATGTTTGTGAATACGTCAAAGATATGTATCTGTGGGATAGCTTAGTGGGAAACTGTTCATGTTATGATATTATGGGTCCTTGCTTTGACCCTAGCAAAAGCTGTGTATTCTGTTGCTAGGCAGAACAAGTGCTATTGCATACAGTGTGATTATGTCCCTTGGCTTTAACTAGGGTGTGTCATTGGAGGCTAAAGCACTACATCTATGATTATTGATTGGTACCAATGTTGAATGCAAATCCTGTGTGTACTGTAGTACTAAATGAAGCTCTGGGCCTGTACAGCAAAGTATGGTGGATGTCCACATTGCTTGCATCCACTGTTTTGTGTGGTCCCTGTATTCATCACAGATTACATTTCTCAAGATTAAGGTTGTGTCAGTACTGACACACAGTACTGTATAGTACACACTGAAAGCTTATCTGGGTTGTCATACCTTTGTGTCCTGTAATTATGTCTGATGTGTGTGTGGGTATGTCTGTAACATGTCCTTTGACATATGTGTGGTAATACATATAACTGCGTATCTAGCAACATTCATAGTGTACTACAGCAGTATGTGACCTATATTCCCAATTGTGCACATATTTTGGCCACGGGTTTGGCAATAACAAGTTGTGTGGTATAATAGTAATACATTTACTGGACCTTGCACTGATTGTGATGGATGATATATTTCTTTACACATCAGCTTGATATATATCTGCTGTGACTAGGTGGTGCATTGTGTTGCATACAGTGTGCCAGGTACTCTTGTATAGTCTTATATAGTGATTTTATTTTGTTGCTGTGCAGAACATGGTTCATTAGATAGAGAGTGAGCAAGGCACTTTCAAGCAGTTGTGGGGTGAGTAGTGATAAGTGGCAGTTACAGTGTTTCACTCTTGGTTAGCTTATAGGTTGCTATATATGGCAGTTCAGTGATATCTGTACTGTATAATGTTAAATGTGCCATATGACTTGCTCAGATATATTTTTGTATTTATTTCTTCCAGGGATCATGGCCCACAACAGGAACCCAAGTAACAGTAGTGCTGAAGATGATATAATTACTAGCAGTATGATTCAGCACTACCATCTCATGTTCTCACGAACCAGCCAGGACCAGCAGGAGAGTACTGCAATGTGGCAAGATGTTGTCTGCAGGGTCAATGAGGTAGGCCTGCATAACTGGACATATGAGCAGGTACAGCACCACTGCAGTGATCTTCTCAGACATGTCCGTCAGCATGCCGCTGATGTGCGTAGACAACAGCTTGCAACAGGGGGTGGTGTTAATATCCACCCCCCCTCAAAAGAGTGGAGGAGCTGCTCATGAGCCTGGTGGCACCTGCCCAACAACAACAGCAGCAGACATACACCATGATGGCGGTTGGAGCCACCCAGCAAGCACACATGGAGCATGCAGGTAACATGGCATATCTGTAGACTACTATTCTGTATTGGTAGATCATGCATATGTGAGATGTGGAGTGTGTCGTTCAAAGATGTGGAGCCTGTTGTTGTGCAATACTGATCATTTGGAACATAATCTGTAGCCCTGTGAATGTAAACTGTTGTTGTACTGTAAGACTGCAAACACACAGTAGCAATGCCACAGTTGTGGCCACTGACAAACTTTCTTATCTCTATGTAGATACCTCTGGGGTGACATCAAGGCAGCGGACAGATGCTGGTGAGTGTGCTCTACATTTATTATTGTAAATAAAAAGTACATGTCATAGTTAAGGTGTAGGCCATGTACACATGTAACACACCTACCCATAATGCATGCTGTGCATGTTTGGTGTAAGAGCACGCACATCTCACTAATGTGATTAGCTGCCTCAAACACATGCAATACCCAGACCATCTCAAACAAATGTGGCTAGACTATAGTGACCATTGGATAGGCACAGTTGATACATGAACATAACATACACATCTATGTCATACACAGAACATTTTAACATGCTACACATAAAGGATTCCCAAAACCTTTGTAAAGACACACTCCAGTATCCAAAATCTCATCCACACATTACACATAATATACCTGAGGGGTAGAGGCTTATCTTGGGGCATTTAAACACTCTGCAACACACTACATATTCATGTCAGGGAATGCTCTTTATTGGCCTCCGTACAAACTCACGTAACAACTGGTTGTGAAATGGTGAATTTAGCCAAGGTAGTACAGTTCTGGCACAGCATGATTAGTGCTGGTTTGTGAAAAATTTGTAGACTTGAGTGACCACCTGATGCTTCATGATGATGGCCTATGGTACTATACCCCATCCAGTTATTCTAACCACAGTACTACACATAGCTGTCATTGCTACACACCATAATGATGCATGTGTGCACACATATGCACCTCTAAACAGTACGCATACCAATCACCATTTGCACAACTGACACATATATGTCTTGTGATGCTATTGAGTGGCTAGGTCATATGACACATATTGGGTATGTCTAGTGTTTAAATATGCAGTTGTGTTTTAGCATGCCATGTCATGGATGAGACTGGCATGTCCACAATATAATCTACACTCACCATAATTACCGTACATTGGGTATGTGGCCGAATGGTATTCCATCAATTATCCATGCACCACTGATGATGTTGTGTGAATACTCATCATGCATGTGCTAAAAATGTGTCCACAATTATTTGCTAAAGACACAGAGGCTGTAATCAGCATTGGATACGTATCTGACACACAAATACACATCCAGCAATGGTACGTACACCTGTGAGTTATGGTGCACAGTACATCACAGGGTGATGAATACCTGCACAGCAATGTTATGTCCATGTATGCATTGTGTTCCAGGGGGAGGGCCATCACCTAATAACAAAACACATGCATCAAAGCCATGTATACTGTTAGTAACAAGGACTGACTACACTTGCACTGCATGCTGTTGAGTAACACATATCCTGCATACTGACGTGTGATATGACTGTTTTGCTTGTGATACTGTAACCCACCATCACCTGCTATTGTGTATGTTCTGTGATTGCTGGTGTTGTGTGTGTCTGCTTTCGGGAGGAGTGTAGTTTTGTGGGTGGGCATGTGTGCATGTGCGCATGTGCATGTGTGTATGTGTGCATGTGTGCATGTGTGCATGTGCGCATGTGTGCATGTGTGCATGTGCACATGTGGTCTGAAGTCATGTTCAGGTCTTAAAGTGTGTTTCCTGTTTTCCTCTCACAGGTGGCAAGGTGGGGCTGGTTCAGTACAGCAGGGAACCTGATGTCACTGAGACAGACAGTGATCATGAGGATAGGTGTGTTGAAGCACAGGCAGGTTTGTCAGGGTCAGTTGTTGGACCAACAATTGACAGTACACAAGTCCCCACCCCATCATACTGCCTGTACATCCATCATCACCATTGCCCTTAGCTGAGGGACAGTGTACGGTTGGCACTGGCCAGGGTAGTGTGGCATCTATGGCACATGTGTAAGGACACAACAGCCATAGCCAGATGTCTGGAATGGTACCACATAGGCAGATGCCCAGGGGTTCTCGTCAGAGCACTGCTGGTTATCATGCCCCTGGCAGACGTGCCACACCTCTTTCTAACACACGTATGTTCCAGGCTGTCATGGAGGCACAGACACGAATGGAGCGGTACACCAGACAGGGGCTAAGGGCACAGAGGGCTCATTACACCTCTGTAAATGACAGTATCCATGACCTAGCAGATGCCATACGTAACTACACTGAGGTCATTGATAGACATTGGGGTGAGACATTGGATGTCCTCCACAATGTCATGTCCATGTGTCAGGACAGTGCGGGATGGTTGAGACGTCGATGTGGACCTATGCCAGCAACATCACCAGCTGGAGGTCACCGTGGACGTCCAGAAAGTCACAACCGCTCCCGTAGTGCCAGTACCAGCCCCAGCAATGTTGGGGGGCTGTCCATAGACCGTCCTAGCAGACCATGTGCACGTGGCTCTGGCTAGTCCCAGCAGGGACCTGGATCCAGTGGACATATGTCAACCTCTTTGGATAGTACCCAATCTAGATTAGTACCTGATACTGTCTGTAGCATCCCTGCCAGGCACAGGTTCCGTATCCATGGCCAGAGATGGTGATCTGTAAAGCCTGCCAGGTACAGTTTGTAGCTGTCTCACAAATCCCAGTATATGGCAGCCACATGGTGGAACTGTGTGCATGCAGACATACAGATGTAAACCAGAAACCTAGGGCAAACACAAACACATACCCCCACACATGACATCAACATTGGCCCATAACAGTACTCATGGCCCTCACACACACACTCACACACACACACACATGTCGGTTGTATGGCTCAGTGTAGGCCTCTGGCAAACCAACAACACACCCTGTGCATAAGATGAAACTTGTGCCACCTCTTGTCATCTGTAACATTGATGCAGGAACAGGCTAACATGGTGCTGATGCACAGGGTGACTTTAATAAAGTATAGCAATGGTTGGATGTGTAGCATATTGTCAGCAGTAAAGTGTAATGATATCCTTGAAGGTGTAGCTGAGCAGGCATGATGCATTAAAGCTGTAATTAGCAATTTTGTATTGTCTTCACCAGTGTTTATTCCAATTCTGTTTTGTTTGCCCATGTGCCACTTGGCTGATGTGTGTAGTTGTGTCAGCATGCGTTATACAGTGGACAGTAAGTGTGGAGTGTATACAACACACGTTTGCAGGTGTCCATTTGTGAACATGGTGGAGGTGCACTGTCTGCATGTACATGCATTTTGGACACATGGGCAGGGTGACATGCCCTGTATTGGCCAGTGTTAGCACTCCATAGTTTCTATTTGTGGCCAGTATGCATTGTACTAAACACATTTTGGAACTTGAGTATGCATGTGTGTGTATGACACGGGTTGACACTGGGCTGTAGGTGATGCTGTTGTTACTATCTGTCATTGGTTTGCATTACTAAGGTTAACACTGTCCCAGCTGCATAATCCTTTAGTAATGCACACTGCTCACCTACAGGGTTGAATGGACCGTGCTATCACAAACACAATAAATTCTCACTTATACAGTAAAAGTGCATTAGTCTCATGGACCCCTGCCATAAACTAAATGTATAATAGAAGGTGTGAAGTTGTACCAAAAAAGAGTTACATACCAAGAAGGGATAACCTCTCTGGTCAGTATCATTGGGAAAATGCAAGCCCTCATTAAAAATACAAGGCAAGCTTCAAAATACAAAATGGCAAGGATTCCAAAGACAACACTAAAGCTTTCTTTAGTGTTGTTTATAATCTACAGGGGAAATCTCAGATCGGGTCACAGTTAATGTAAATGGTCACAAAGTACACTTATCTGACTGACATTACCAATTTCTTGTCAGACAGTTTGAATGCAGATTTCACCACCCTGTCATTACACAAGGGCCACATTTCCAGACCTGAAGAATGTAAAACCTGATGATTCACAGACACTCTAGTTAAAACATCTCTTTATCAAAGTCCAAACCACAGTGGCAATGGTACTGGACAGTGTCCCTGGCTGTGTCATACACAAGCTGACATATGAAGTCACCACTCACCTAAACACTCTGTCCAGATGCAGCCTCTATACAGGTTACATACTTGTGGAATGACGCACGGTAATCGTGTTCACAGTCCACAAGGGTTGAGCTACAACGTCTTCTTCTTCTCCTTTCGGATGCTCCCATTAGGGGTCACCACAGTAGATAATCTGTTTCCATTTCTTCCTGCCCTCTGCATCTTGCTCTGTCATACCATCCACCTGCATGTCCTCTCTCACCACAGCCATAAACCTCATCTTAGGCATTCCTCTTTTCCTGTTACCTGGCGGCTTCATCCTTAGCATCTATTTCACAATATACTCTGCATCCCTCCCCAGCACATGTACAAACCAACTTAATCCTGCCTATCTGGCTTGGTCTACCTTCAAACCTGGGCTGACCCTCTAATATACTTATTCCTAATCCTGTCCACCCTCGTCACACCCAGTGCAAATGTTAACATAAATTGATTAAGGGTAGAACTACAACAGATCCTGGAAACTCTCACCCTATAAGCCAGACAAATGTTATCTGGAAGGCTATGGAGCACAGCATTATGGAACTCATTAACAGAGACATTATGAACCTGCAAACACTGCACCATACCCATTTAGGTTCCCTAAAGGCTAGATCATGGCTCATACACCTAGTAGACTTCAAGCCAGTTAACAAGACTATAGGTGAGGGAGGGGAGGTCCACACAGCTAAGCTATAGCTCACCAGCAATTCATACCCATCCCACATTCTGGTATTATACATAACCTCAACAGACTGACCATAAATAATTGTTAGATGATGGATTGACAACTGATGCACAGATGTAGGACACACAATAACATTTGCAGCCTCCATGTACAATTATATGCCAGTAACAAATGGTATTCACCTGCACTCAGTCCTGGGACCACTCATGTTTGGCATATAGCATTCTTAGGTACAAGCAAACACAGTAGGGATATGTCTGCCCACGTCTGATGAAAATGCATACTGTGGGCTATACTTTATTCTCCAGATGACACACATCCTCTAAAAGGGTATCATAGAGACAGATACCTGGTGTCAAACGCATGCTGTAAAGCTATAAGCCAAAGAAAGCATAGTTATCCACTTTTAGAAAACAAAGTATCCCCAGAGTACCACAAAGGTAGTAGCCCCCAAAATGTGGAACAGGTACTAATGTATACATAGAGCCATGTGTTTAGTCATCTCTCCTTTGATAATCACATTACCAAAGGGTTTTGGAAATCCCTCTGGGGAGTACATAAGCAATAAAGGGTTTGCATGCAGATCCACAGAGGTTGTTGCACACCTATAATGATTAGTCATCTTTGCCAGACTTTGCTTGCTTTGGAACAGGTTTCAAATATATCTCAAGCATAAACCCTCACTCACACTCTTCAATAGAAACCGTGATGAGTGGATGTGAAATGGAAACCAAAGCCCAGGGATCACTGCAGTGGCTAAGCTTGTCTTTGCCAGACTTTGCTTGTTTTGGAACAGGATTCAAATATACCTCAAGCATAAACCCTCACTCACACTCTTCAATAGAAACCGTGATGAGTGGATGTGAAACAGAAGACGTAGCCCAGGGATCACTGCAGTGGCTAAGCTTGTCACAAGCATGCAGAAGTGACCTAAGGTCTGGAAAGTGCCAGCACGCTCTGGCAAAGATAAATGCTTTCATGGAGAAAGCAGAGTACCCACCTATGAAATAATTGAGGTCACATGTATGTATATGGCTTTGCCCCACAGCTACCTTATATGTGTAATGCACATACAGTTGTCATTGTGATATGTCATACACTAGAAAAATCAAAACCCACTCCTCATTGACCAACAGTGTCATACACTCTTACACACCTGGAACACACAGTCAGTAAGTGCGAGATTCAAACTCCTTCCTAATTACTTTATAATACTACAGCAATACGCATTTACATGACACGCTATACACATTACTGGGATTTCACCTTTCCACAGGTATATTTGTAGGAAGGTGACATCATCATTAGACTTGACAAAGATGAGTATACCACTTTTAAGGGGTATGAGTAGTCTCCAAAAAGGTTGCTTGTCCCCAGGGAAACACACACACAGTTGGCAAGTGTAGGAATCAAACCTCTACCTAACTACATTATGATACTACAGCAGCATGCATTTACATGATGCACCATACACATTATTGAGGTCTCACCCTTCCACAGGTATATTTGTAGGATGGTGACATCATCAGACTTGACAAAGATGAGTATACCACTTTTAAGGGATGTGAGTAGTCTCCAAAAATGTTGCTCCTCCCCGGGAGGGCACATACACACAGTTCAGGAATCAAACCCCTACCTAACTACATTATGATATTACAGCAGTAGACATTTACACAATGTGCTATATACATTACTGGGATTTCACCTTTCCACAGGTATATTTGTAGGATGGTGACATCATCAGACTTGACAAAGATAAGTATACCACTTTTAAGGAGTGTGAGTAGTCTCCAAAAAGGTTGCTCCTTTCCAGGAAAACACACACAGGTGGCAAGTGCAGGAATCAAACCCCTACCTAACTACATTTTAATACTACAGCAGCACACATTTTCAAGACGCGCTATACACATTTCTGAGATTTCATCTTTCCACAGGTATATTTGTAGGATGGTGACATCATCAGACTTGACAAAGATGAGTATACCACTTTTAAGGGGTGTGAGTAGTCTCCAAAAAGGTTGCTCCTCCCCAGGGGGGCACACACACTCAGTTGACAAGCACAGGATTCAGACCCCTACCTAATTACATTATGATACTACAGCAGTACGCATTTACACGCCACGCTATACACATTACTGGGATTTCACCCTTCCACAGGTATATTTTAGGATGGTGACATCATCAGACTTGACAAAGATGAGTATACCACTTTTAAGGGGTGTGAGTAGTCTCCAAAAAGGTTGCTCTCTCCCCAGGGAGAAACACACACACACACACACACAGTTGGCAAGTGTGGGGTTCTTAATCCAAACTAAGTACGTCTTTACACTTCAGCAAGCAATATGAAGTTACAGGGTGCAATACAGACATTACTTGCTGATAGTTTGCCCAAAGGTTTTTTTCACATTTGCTAACCTCAGCAGGCTTATCATACTAGGTGTATTGTGAGTGTATTGTATGCATAGGCCATGACCATATCATATATGGGTTGATGCACCACATGCTGGCACATACAGGGTCAAACCGGTGGCTAAGCACTGTCAACCCAATACTGGACAATACAGTCAAGAGGAGTAGGGTCATACAACCACAACACCAACAGTCTCACATAGACCTACAATATAAGCACCAGCAAAACATACACATAAATACACATTACCATACTCGGAGAATACAAATATTAATCTGAAAAAGAGAGAGTGTCCTCCTAAGCAGACAAGCAAGCAACATGCACCTCCAAGCACACGCCAGAAAACACATAATACACCAAAGCAGTGTGCCTCACAACAGGCCCTAAGGCAAAACAACATACCCAACACACTAGTAATAGGTGACTCCATAGTCAGGCACACAGATGTTCCACTCACTCAGCTGGACAAGGGGAAGGTTACTGTCAGTTGCTATGATCCACCACATAACACAAGCACTTACATCACTTCAGAACAGGTACATATATGACGTGTTCTTTGTACATGTCAGTGTGAATGATTTGAGACATTCCTCCCAGGACAACATGACAAGAGATATATAGTAGCTCTATGATCATGTAGCCCAGGCTGGTATGACCCTGACCTTGAGTAGCATCTTACCTTCACCTACATGATACTGCAATATAACAAAAAGATGATACACTTCAACAATTGGCTGAGCTTCTGGTGTCATTCAAAGGGGATCCAGTCTCTGTCTGCCTGTGATGACATGATAGACAAGCCTTGTTGCTTTGCTAGAGATGGTTTGCACCTATCGCCCCTATGCTTCTGAATACTGGCCAAGGCTATTGCTGTCCCCATATTACCTTTTTTAGGCAAGGCTCAAAGGTTCATAGGTTCATAGGTAGGTACTAGGCTATCAGCCCTGGGGCCTATACAAGCACAGCCAAAAAGGTACCCTGGCTTTGCCACCCAAGAAATTTATTTTCCTGTGCCACTGTCGAGCAGAGACACAGAAGTGATCCCCGGGGTGAATTTCTTATTTCCCATCCAATCATCAAGATTTTTCTTGAAGAGTGCTAATGAGGAGCTTTGCTTGATATAGATAGTTAGTTTATTCCGGAGTATGGGAAGTCTCTGGGACAGGAATCTATCCCTCCGGCATGTTCTGTTTATAGTGGTGACAAGATTTAGGTCTCTAGAGCGTGTAGCTTGGAGGGATTGGGATTTCTTTAAGTGGAGCATATCCAACAGCTCTTGGTTTGACATAGCTTTGTATGTTAGGCAGAGATCACCTCTGAGTAGGCGATATGTGACGGAGTAAAGCTGGAGTTTTTTGAGACGGTCTGTGTAGGGCATGTGTTTGAGGCCGGTAATCCTCTTTGTGAGGTATTTCTGTGGCCTTTCCAGTTGTTGTAGATGTCTTATGAGGTACATACCAAAAGGGGCATTGTAATATAATATATCTAATGAGTGATGAGTAGAGGGGAACAATGACCTCTTTTTTTCTGCATGAGAAACCTTTTGTGATGAGGTGTGCCACATAGAAGGATTTCCTGACTACTATGGTGATGTGATTATCAAAGGAGAGACTACTGTCCGCCTGTGTCCCAAGGTCTCTTATCACACGTTCAGTGTTAAGTATACTACCGCCTATGTTGTAGTTCTTGGGTACAGAGTTTTTACAAAAGGGGATGACGATGCACTTTTTGACATTGAGCTTGAGGCCATGGGTTGACACCTGGCATCTGTCTCGGTGAGGCCCTTTTGTAGGATGTCCACATCGTTAGTAGTTTCGATTATGGCTCCTAGTTTGCAGTCATCTGCAAACTTCATTAGCCAAAGACCTTCTGTGTTAGCCTGTACTTCAGAGAAGTAGATACCAAACAGGACAGGACCCAGGACTGAACCCTGTGGTACTCCACTTGTCACTGGTCTGAAGTCGGATTTGGTGTCTGCTACTTTCACAGTGTGGGTTCTGTCAGTGAGCCAGTTGGCAACCCATCTTGTGACATAGGAATTTATACCTAGTTTAGTAAGTTTATCTATAATTCCAGAGTGGGGGATGGTGTCAAAAGCCTTGGCAGGATCTAGATAGGCTGTGTGAACCACCTTACCCTTATCTACGGCTTTGGTGACTGCTTCAAAGAAGTCTATCAGGTTTAGAAGACATGATCTGCCTTTTACAAACCCAAACTGGTTGGGGTCCAAAGTTTGGAGATTACCAATGTCTTTGTTTATAAGTTCCATGATGCTACATTCCATGGCCTTGCAGACCAGGCTCATCAGGCTAATGGGGCCCTAGTTTCTGGGGTCCGTGGTGGCTCCCCACCTTGTGTAGTGGGATAACCATTGCTCTGCGCCATTCAGCAGGCACAAAGCCTGAGGTGAGGCTATGATTGAACATGGTATTTAGGTGTGGTGCCAGTTCATTCTGTAGTTCATGTAGAACGCAGCCTGGGATGTTATCTGGTTCCATGGATGCTGTGTTCCCGGCTTTGGAGAGTGTGGTTTTTACCTGTGCAGCCATGATTACAGGAACTTTGCATTCTTCTGGTATAGAGATGGGCTCTTTAATGGGTGAGAGTGGGGTAAAGTTAGCACTGAATCTATCTGCCAGGATGTTGGCAATATCAGTTGGGTCTGTATATTTAGTGCCATTGTGCTGTAACTCAGAGCAGATCTGAGTGTTGCCATTGAGGTTCTTGACATAGCTATAGAATGCTTTGTGGTTGTCTTTAGAATCAGTGGTGATTTTGTTTTTGCAACTTGCTTTGGAGGATTTTATCAGGGATCACAGCTTTTTACTGAGGCTGACCAGGGAGCTCCTCCACTCATGGGATTTTACTCTCTTTTGCAACAGTTTCTTCCTTCTGTTGTACAGTTTGTTTATGGCAGGGGACCACCAGATTGGCTTCCTTTTTTTGGAGGATAGCGTCTTGTTTCTTTTTGGGATAGCACGATCCATGCACTCATGTAAGTGCTTATAAAGTGCAATAGGATTCAGTAGTCGTAACTGCATTGTCCATCTGCATGGGTGTCATGAAAATCACCACTTCTGTCTTAAGAAGCATGAAGTTGGCTTTGGAGAAATTTTTTAACATGGTTTCCTTAATGGGGGGTGGGGTCAGAATGTGGATATGTAGGGTAATTAGCTTATGGTCGAATCGGACTAATGAGGCATTGACTTCAGGTGTGGAACACCGGTCACTCAGGACAAACCAAACCCCATAACCAACACAAATAACCACAAAGTGAGCTAAGTGCTACTCATTGCCAGAAGTCTCAGCCTCCAAATGCACACACTCAAGGCACTTCTCAGTATGGAGAATATTGATATCTGTGCAGTAACAGAAACCTAGCTCAAGGCACCAGAGAGCACACCAGCACTACCAGGATACTACTCATTCCATACCTTCCAGCATCAGAACCTGGATCATAGCACATAGGGTGGGGATGTATCCATATTCATCAAGGATACCTACACCTCTCTCTACATCCTCTCTACCGGATATGTACCCATAGAATGTTGCACAGGAAATTCTTCCCACTCCACAGGGTTGGGGGCCACAAAAGACCCTTAGCATTCCTGCTCCATGAGCCTGATGAGTCTGATCTGCAAGGCAATGGTGCCAATCATAATGGAAGTCAACAATAAAGACATTGGGAACCTTCACACAGTTGAGCAAACCACGTTTGGCTTCGTCAAATGCAGATCACGCCTCCTGAACTGGGTGGATTTCTTTGAGACAGTTACCCAGGCTACAGATGATTGAAAGGAGCTCCACACAGCCTACCTATACCTCGCTAATGCCTTTGACACCATTCCCCAGTCAGGTATCATAGATGAACTCACCAACCTGGGCATAAATCCATACATCACAAGATGGATTGCAAACTGGCTCACAGATAGATCCCACAAATTAAGAGTTGCTGGCTACATGTCAGACTCTAAACTGGTAACATCTGGTGTCCCCCAGGATTCAGTCCTGGGGCCACTCCTGTTTGGTATAGACTTCTCAGAAGTACATGCCAACACAGGAGGGTTGTGGTTGACTAAATTTTCTGGGAACTGTAAAGTGTTTGCCATAACAGATTCCCCGGATGACACAAATATTCTCCAGAAGGAACTCTATGAGACAGATATGTAGTGTCAAAATCATGGCCTCAAGCTCAATGTGAAAGAATGCATAGTAATCCCCTTTGGGGAAAACAAAGTACCCACAAACTACCACATAGGTGTTACCCCCTAAAAACTGACAAGGTAATAAGGGATCTGGGGACACAAGTAGATAGTCATCTTTCCTTTGACAACCATGTTGCCAAAGTGATTAGGAAATCCTATGTGGCCCACCTAATCAACAAAGGGCTTGCATCAGGATCAAAAGAGGTAGTGGTGGCCCTCTACTCTTAAGTCATCAGACCCATCATTGAGTACAATGCACCATTTTTGATGTACTCAACTAAGCATATCCAGCAGCTGGAGAGACCACAGAGATACCTCACCAAGAGGATTACCAGCCTCAAACAGTTGTGTTATGCAACACAACTGGTAAAACTAAATCTGTTCTCTGTTGCGTACCGCCTACTCAGAGGCACAGTCTGCCTAACATACAGAGCCATGTCCAACACATAACTGTTGAACATGCTCCATCTAAGGATAACAAAACTGAGTCACACTACACACTCCAGGAATATGAACCTCATCACAACAATGAATACAACATGCTGGTGGGATAGAGTACCATCCCAGACACATGCCTTACTGTGGAAAAGAGTCCCAATGTACACCAGACAGAGCCCCTCGCTGACACTCTTCAATAGGAACCTTGATAAGTGGATGAGGCATCACATCAGCAGCCCCACTAGAAAGGGGCTTAGGGTACTAACTATTAGAACTAGGGCTTAGGAGACTAAACAATGGGGTGGTGAAAGCTGCACAACTTGCCTAGGCTAATATATGCCTTCGTGAAGATAGTCTACTACATACCTATGAACCTATGTGACAGGTACATATCTACAAATAGTAGATGTGTACTTCATTGTACAGTCATGTTGTACAGCAGGCACATGCACCACATACACTGTAATGCTTACAGATACTGGTGGCTATTATGTGTACAGTAGGTGAGATGTGCACCTCATGTCTTTTGTGCCATTGGGATGTGTGCTGGGTGGGACAGTCCAGGATGGCTCCCTGTCATGGTCACCCTCTTACACACATCTCTGCCCATCCATCTTTGGCTTATTATACTGTGTTCCCCCTACATATATATAGGTACATAGGTAGGTAATAGGCTATCTGCCTGAAGGCATATATTAGTATGGCCAGAGTGTGCAGCTATCACCACACATGGGGTTAGTTCCCTATGCCTCTGTGTAGTAGAGCTGATGAAGTGATCCATGCTGTGACAGTTCAGTTTCACATACACTCATCAAGGCTCCTCTGGAAGAGTGTCAGTGAGGGACTCAGCTTAATGTAGGTTGGGAGCCTGTTACAAAGCAAGGGAAGTCTGTGAGTTAGTAATGTATCCCTCCAACATGTTCTATTTATTGTTGTGATGATTATATCCCTAGAGCATGTGGCACAGTGAGCTTGGGTTTACTTCAGATAGAGCATGTACATCACTTCTGCATTGGACATGGACCTGTCTGTTGGGCAGAGATCGCCTGAGTAGAAAGTATGCAGCAGAGTACAGATTGAGTTACTTCAGTCTTGTTGCATGGGGCAACTGTTTGAGGCCAGTAATCCTCTTGTTGAGGTACTTCAGTGGTCTTTCCAGCTGCTGAAGGTGCCTAGTCAGATTCATCGTAAGTTTATCGTGGTACTCTCTGATGGGCCTAATGATTGATGAGTAGAGGGAACCTCCTTTGACCTACATGCAAAGACTTTGGCAATTTGTGGGAACACATAGCATGATTTTCTAACCACTTTGTGAATGTGTTTCTGAAAGTAGAGATGACTATCCACATGTGTCCATAGATCCCTTATTATTACCTCCATATTTAGGTGTTGGCACCTATGTGGAATTTGTATGACTGTAGCTCGAGGCCACAATTTTGACACCACATCTGTCTGACTGAGACCCTTTTTAAGGATGTCTCTGTTGTCCCAAACAATGATTATGACAAGCTTTTTGCAGTCATCCACAAACTTTGCTATCCATAGCCCTCGTGTGTTTGACTGTATTTCTGAAAAGTATACACCAGACAGGAGGGGTCCCAGGACTGAGCCATGGGGGACAGCAGCTGTTACCAGCTTACAGTCCAACAGGGAGACCACAATTCTTACCTTGTGGGATCTATCTGTATCCCAGTTGGCAATCCATCAGATGACATATGTGATTATGCATAGGTTGTTGATTTTGTGGATACGATATGTGTGTGGGATGTTGGAAAAGGGCTTTTCAAGGTCTATGTAGGCTGCATGGAGCTCATTTCATTAATGTATGTCCTGGGTAACTGCCTTGAAAACTGTCTAGCAAGTTTAGGGATCATGATCTGCCCCTGACCAAACCAAAATGGGTAGGGTTGGGTGTTTGTAGGCTCCCAATAGCTCTGTTTATGAGTTCCATAATGATGGACTCCGTGGCCTTGCAGATCAGGCTTATTGGGCTTATAAGACAATAGTTCCTATGGTCTGTTGTGCACCAATACTTGTGGAGTGTGCCAAACATTGCTGTAACCCATTCAACAGTTTCATATCCTGTACAGAGGGTGAGTCTCAACAGACTGTTCAGGTGCAGGGTCTGTTTGTTTTGGAGTTCACATATGACACAGCCAGGGACACCATGTCATCCCATAGACACTGTGTTTTTACATTTGGATAGAGCTGTTTAACCATTATATATGTGATTTCTGGCTTTTCACAATCTCCAGGTATGGTAATTGGCCCTTTTGTCAGTGAGAGGGAGGTAAATATGTATGAACCTGTCTGACAAGATGTTGGCAATGTCAGTCATGGACATGTATTCATTTACACTTTGCACTGACTCAGAACATATATGAGTTTACATTGATATTTATGACATAGCTAAAGAAAGCTTCATGGTTCTCTATGGACTCTTTGGCAATATTTTTGCCAGAACATGGCTTGGATAATGTTAGGAGTGCTCATTGTTTCTTGATGATACTGATCGGAGATTTATTGATCTTCTTTGGATTTTCACTTTCTTTGAACAACTTAAGTACTTGTATTACATAGTTTGATTATGACAGGAGTCCAATATATTATATGGGTCTGTTTTCATATCACTGTGTGCAAGGCAGGATTGGTGAATAGTGACATGTGTCTGGAGTAAGAATTGCAACTGCCAGATATGTGTGGCCCACTGCTGTACTCAGACATGGCCTAAGTGTGTGAGGATGCTTAGTATGACCTTTCAGTATGTCGTTGACTGACTTTTGCTTCGTTTGTTTGTGTGTGAGCATGCCCAGTATGACCTTTCAGTATGTTTTTGACTGACATTTGCTAAATTTGTTTAAGTGTGTGAGCATGCCCACTATGGGCATATATATATATATATATATATATATATATATATATATATATATATATATACTATATATGTGTGTGAAAATTCAAGTTGTTTTTTACTTCAGGGCTCACCTTTGTGTTGTACATCAACAGGAAGCACACTGTGCCTGCAGGGCTTCCATGAGTCAATTTGCATAGACTTAACATTTCTACATACATGGGGGACAGCTATTATTTGTACATTTCTACCCGGGGGGCACACCTGATTGTTACTGTGTGTGTACATAGGATGAGGGGTACACATGACACGTATACACATTTGCTAGGCCTGCACTGCTATGTCAGGTACTCCATTTCAGTCTGTACTGTTGCCTATCATACTGGCTTGAGGCATACCACTGTACTACAGACCTTAGCTTCCAATTACACGCATATTAGTTTGTGACTTCATAGCCTACCCAACCCACATTACACTGCCTGGCCTGCTGTTATCTGTCTGCATAGGCCTGGGGGGGTGGTTACTCATATGCCTCTTCAGAGGGTATGATACAGCATTTATTTGTGTTTGCGTTTGTCTACAATTGTCCTGCTGGCTGTGACTCTTAGGTATGTAACCCCCCCAAATGGTATGTGTGAGTGACTTAAGTTGTGTCTGCGCTAGTGAAATGCTGTCATGGCTTAGTGGTTCAGTACTGTGACTATAGTGCACAGCATCCTGAGTTCGAGCCCTGTCACTGCTTTTTATTTTCCTGCTGGGCAGACCAGACTGCTTAAGGAACAGTAAAGCAGGTGTGAGTGTGTTTACCCGACTTTGGTCGACTTTGCCCAAAGTTGCCCAACTTTGCCCGACGTTGCGCTGGTTAGCATGGTACGCAGCTGCGCCCAATTGTATTTAAATATTCTCAGTACTGGTAAAATGTACTTAGCAGTGCTTTATATTGCATAAAATAGGGCACTCATGCCTCAGGTGGTGCTGCAGGGCTGTCTATGTTGGATACACATAGTACACTCCCTATACATGTTTGAAAACAGGTATTGTCAAGTTAGGCATCCCTTTTACTGTATGTGCAAGTCAGAGAGAGGTGTCATTTCCAGGGTTCCTACTGAGTCAGTGTATGTGCTATGCATTGCCTCTTTGCCAAGGCCAGGGCATACTGGGCACGCCTCCTTCTGCCTACTGGGGAAGGCTCAGGTTGTTCCTCCTCTGAGTCACGCTGTGCCTGTGCAGGCCTTGGCAATAATGGGGGCTGTTTGGCCCTGCCCCATGCTGTTCCTGCTGCAGCTGTTTCCACAGGATCATATTGTGTAGCATGGCACATACCATAACAATTTGGGTACATGTAGTTGGTGAGTACTGCAATGCTCCGCCAGATGTGTCCAGGCACTGGAACCATGACTTGAGCATCCCAAACACATGCTCAATTATGTTTCTTGTTTGTGCGTGTGCCTCATTATGGAGTTCTTGTTCAGGTGTGTGTGCATTTCTGATGGGTGTCATCAACCACGGCTCCAGTGCGTATCCAGCATCTCCCACTAGGTGACCATCAGGGATGTCCTCATTGGCAAATCTCTGGCACAGCTGCATCAGATGCCAGATGTGGGAATTGTGAAAGCGTCCAGGGCAGCCAGCAAACACATTCATTATTATGCCCTGTGCATCGCACATGACCTGGCAGTTGATGGAGGAGAAGCCCTTGCATTTGATGTAGACCCTACCCCGCTCACCGGTTAGTGCTTTGATGTGTATGTGCTGCAGTCTATTGCACCCACTACCTCAGGGTATTCTGCTATTTGGTGGAAAAGACACATATTGCTGGCCAATGCCTCATGGGAATTGGGGAAATATACGTGGTCACTTACATGTGCTGACATGGCATCCAGGAACTGGTAGAGTACCCTGGATGTTGATGCCTGTGAAATTCCCATCATATCACCAGTTGGTCTTTGGAAGGTACCTGTAGCTAGTATTCTTAGGCCAACACATATCTTGGTATCCACTAGGATGGGTTCCCCACTGTTGGTTCTGTGTGTGAGGCGTGGCCGGCACAGCTCAACAATTTGCTGTAGAATGTCTCTGTCCACCCGATAGTGCTCCACTATCTCCAGCTCATGTAGCCCCTGGTAGGTTACCCTGGGTCTGTACACTCTTCTCCGTCTCCTCACTGTGGGTTGCTCAGCAGCATTCACAACATCACCACCCTCAGCACCTTGCATATGTTGGTTTATGATAGCAAGAGCAGCCCATAACGTTTTGTCTGACTTAAGCTTTTTAAGCTTTCCCTCTTTGTATACTGCAGTGTTGCAGAGTTCTTGAGAAAAAACAGGGGGGAATGGTGTTTGCAGAGTTTAAAGTTCTGGGCTGGGCTGGGCTAGTCTGCTGCCTGTGTAATTGGCTAATTCTGAAATATTTTACCTGGCAGCTCTGCTAGCTCTCCTTGGTTAACTTCCTACTACTTCTTTTCCTTCCTTTTACCTTTCTGTTTCTGCCTGGGGAAGCGCCACGCAAACAAGCGCAAACGCGCGCACATGTGCGCACATGCTGTGTGCATGTTTGCAAGGAGTTTCCTATCTTTTAACAGTGTGCACCTTGGGTTTCAGGTTTTCAAATAGGACAACTGTAGGCATGCCTCTTGCAATCCTGAGCAATTCAAAGCAAACATAAGCCACTGTGCTCCAATTAGCTTACAGCCTGTCTGACACACCCCCTCATGATGTCACCTATATTCTACTCTACTACTCACCAACTCCTACTCTTGCACTCTTGGGACATGCCTTACATGCTGAGGAAAATTGGGATTCACTATCCTTATCCTCATTTGCATAGGATTGCCTACTAATACATGGTTACATCTCTCACACTGAGCTTCCCCCCCTTAGCAACCACTACTCAGTGGCCATGTTGTCTTTAGCCTGCCATTCACCTGCATGGCAGAATAAGCTTTTTTAGTGAAAATACCTATTTTTGGCTTTTTTTTAATTATTTTCTTGTTTTTATAAACGCCACACGTTTGCGTGGTGCTGCACTATGCTTAAACATCGGAGATCGGGGAAAAAAAGTTACATTTTTATATTTTTAAATATTTTAAAATGCCAATGGCCTTATATTTGGCCATTGGCTTGCTTCCTCAACTGTATGCATCCTTTATTTGGAGCTGTCATAGCTCCATTTAGCTATTTGCAGAACTGTACTCCGTTACCAACGGAGTACATTTCTGCAGCTAACACTAATCTTCCACAGACAGGTTAGTGTTTCCTGGATTGCAAATTTACCTCATTTGCATAGCTTTCACCAGCAAATGAGGTCATTAGCATACCATGATGCTGTCCGTGCAAGAGTAGCTTTAGCAGCTCTCGTGCATGCCCCTGCCAGCTGTACCTGGATCACACAGCAGACATATTGCCGGCGAGAGCTCCTACACTCTTCTTGCACTCCATGCAAGCTTTCGTAAATCCGGCCCAATATGTACAAAAAATGTTTAAAGAAAAAAGAAGGTAGTGAATAAAACATGAAAAGTAACAAACGTTAACAGCACATGAGAAAAAAGAGTAGGACAGGCAGATTTCTTTAAATGAGCTAGATAAAGTATTAGAACAAGGAAATATAGATTTGGCTGCAGGACCAGATGGAATAGGGTATGACATGTATAAAAATATAAGGGGTTGGGGAAAAAATGAAGTTAAAGTAAAAGTTTTATTTATTAAGAATTATGTAGTGGAATACTTAAATTATATAGAAGAAGGAAGATAGAAGACAATTAAAAAATAGAGACTAGTAGTATTAAACAAGAATGATTATAAGATCTTTATGAAAATAATACAAAATAGATTTGAAACTAAAATGAAAAATGTTATGGAAGATAGTATATATAGTATAAAGGGGAAAGGTTGTCATGAATTATTAATGATAGAGAAATTGTAGATAATATTATGAATAGAAAATAAGAAGCAAAATTGTGATAGGTGACCTTAATAAGGCATTCGACACAAATGAACATGAAATCTTACAGGTAATAAAGAAAAACTAATAATATAAGTGAGAAAATTAGGAAATTATATATGTCAGCTTATAGTAATAATTAAGTAAAAATAATTGTAAATGGCTGGTTAAGCCAAGAGGTACATAGGAAGAGTGGTATAAGGCAAGGATATCCAATAAGTTGTATAGTCTTTGTATTAGTTATGAATGTGATAGCATGTGAAATAAATTGCAAAATGAAGGAGGCAGGATATATAACACCTGAAGAGTTAAAATTCCAGTTCTTTTAACATATACAGATGGCATAATAATTGCAAAAAAATTGAATAAAAGAAGTAATAATTTGCACAAATGAGTGTCTACAGGTGATAGGGATGGCTTTAAAGAGAAAAGTTAAGGTTTAGGTGAGGTAGTAAAGATTGGGGTATATACCTTTACAATGAATGAAATATCTGTGTTGGGTATAAAATTTGGGAATAAAAATGTAAGTAGAATTCAATGGAAAAAACAATAGAAGAAATAAAACAAACCTTTTCTAGAGAACATATAAATTGTCATTCAGAAAAAAGGCTTATTTGATAAATTCACTACCGATGAGAAAAATAACATACTTAGCAAGTATATTTATGTTGCCAAGTATTTGAAAATGAATTATTGCAGATAATTTTTGGGGAGTTCTAGATTAAACTGAGTAAAAAGATGAGTCTTGTATGTAAATAAAGAAGAGAGAGGTTTAGGGTTAATTAACCTAGTGGTATATGTTGCTTCATTAAATGTGTACAAAGTTTTAAAGTGGATAAATGAAAACGATGAGAGATTAGTAGTAAAACTGTATAAATATAAGTATGATGAATTTTGAGGTATTGTAAAAGAGAGTAAAAGAGTAGAAATGAAGAAATAAAATGTTACCAAGAAAAATATTTCTGTGGAAAATAAAAAATTATGACAGAGAAAAAGGCAGAAAGCTATGGTGTAATGATGTAATGATAAAACATTACTGTGTAAAACCATGGAAAAATCTAACAGATGAATAAATTAAAGGTACAAAATAAGAAGCAAATGGTGTAATCAGAAAGTAGTTTTTTGTGGAGACTGGTAATAGATAAATTGCCAGTAAAATGAATTATGCCATATAAAAAAAACGTGATAGAATATGCTTATAATGTCAAAAGGAAGAAGAAACTATGGAACGTGTTTTTGAAATGTAAAAGAGTAAAACAGTTATGGAGAAAACTATGTATAGATTTTTTTCAAAAATGTTTGTTACTTTATAAAGAGTTTTGTATACACACAAGCTTGTACATATTAAATTTCTACATTGTCGTGAACTATCTGTTTCTTGGGTTTTAATACATTTGTTGTTTGAATAGTTAGCTTTTTCTTTTTGGATATATTTGTTTTGTAGAACAGATAAAAGAAGTAGATAAAATAAACATGGATATGATTAAATATGGATATTATAAGACCAAAAGTAAAGAATATATTAAAAGAATAGATAAAATGTGATGCTATGTTATATGAGTTACATGAAATGAAAAAATATATGGAATTATGTTTAATGGTAAATGGATTTTAGCAACAATGTTAAGTAAAATTAGGTGGTGATTATGGAAAAAGGAGCAGGGGTCTAATAGGGATGAAAATTTACTATGATTGTAAAGAAAATTATGAATATGTGTAAATAGATTTGTATACTTATGTATTTGTACATATGTAAATATTTGTAAATATAAAAATGTTTGTAAATATGTAAATATTTTATAAATAAGTTATTTTTGTATATAAATAAAGGATCCCTACTCTTTTAAAGAAGTCAAGACCAAAATGGTGAAGAGAGAGAATAATGGAGCGGGAGAAAGATGATGTACAAAGCAAAGGGATGCAGAAAGCAGCACTCAAGAAGCATTTTATTAAATAAAAAAGAACAAAGAAATAACTGTTTCACAAGACTTTGTGTATGCCAGTAATGTGGAAGGTGGAATACCACATAATTTAAGTAATACAACTTCAGGATGGAGGTTTAAGGGATTAAATATTGCACAAGACAAAAGAAAATAAAGAAGAACTGAATGATGATATAGCTCTGTCTTTGGCAGACATTGTTAATGCTTGTTTTCTGGATTAGAAGAATATGCCAAGGGCATGCTCAAATGAAGAAGGGGAAGCTGGAATGAACAGATAAGGAAAAGATGTAGGAAAATATTTGTAAATGCTATTACTGTTGAAAGAAATGGATATACAGGAGCAATTTCAGGGAACTGGTAAAGAACATATGCTAATGTATTTACATCAGTCTGTATATCTTCAGGTGCATTGCAACAATATAACTGGCACAAAATGGTACACCTATTGATAGGCACTTTGTATGAGGCAAAACAGTTCTGCCATTAGGCTTTAAAACAAAATATATTACAGCTTATATATTCTCAGCTGGAGTACCTTCTGTACGGAGCCTGCATGTACTCTCTGTGTTCACAAGGGTTTCCTCTGGGTGCTCCAGTTTTCTCTCACATTCCAAAGACATGTAGTTGGTGGAGTGGACACTCTAAATTGTCCATAGGTGTGAGTGTGTGGTATGGAAGAACAGCTGCAGGAGGGCTAGCCACCCTGTGGTGTGAACCTTGCCTCTAGATGATTGTCACTGTTAAAGTGACACCCGGACCCCATATGTAAAAATGGAAAAAGGAGTTGTGGATAGATGGATGGATACATACAGGAATAGGATTATGGGATCATAGGAAGTTACTAGGCTATTGGCCCTGAGGCCCTTATAAGCCTAGCCAATTAGGTGGATAGCCAACTGGCTCATGGAAAGGACATATGGTTAATGTGGGTGAATCCAGGTCCAGCAAGAGGCCATTTGCTACTGGTGTGCCACAGGGTTCAGTGCAGGGACTACTGCTATTCAGAATATACATCTCTGAAGTCAAGACTAATGTGGAAGGTCTCTGGCTGTATAAGTTTGCTGAGATCCCAATCCCCCACACCACATGCTCCAGAGACCTCAACCTCATTACCACAATCAACAGAACATGCTGGAGGGACAAGTTCATAACCCAGAGACTACCCATGTTCTGGAATAGACTTTCCATACATGTCAAGCAGAGCACCTCATTAGCCCTCTTCAAGAGAAATCTTGATGAGTGTATGGGAAATAGAAAGTTCACCCCGGGGATCACTCCACTGGCTCTACTTGATAGAGGATAGAGGCACTGGGAACTAACATCGGGCAGCACAATGCCAGGGTACTTCTATGGGCTGGGCTTGTAAAGGCCTCAAGGCCATTAGCCTAGTACACACCTATGAACCTATGAATCTAAGAGTTTAGCCCATGTTTAGACAAGTCAGCACCCAAATCCCCTGTCCAGCAGGGACACAGGTGGAATCCCAGGGGTGTATTTTCTGTTTCCCATCCAGTTATCCAGGTTGCACTTAAAAAGTGATAATGAGGTACTCTGTTTAATGTGAAGAAGGAGTCTATTCCACAGATGGGGGAGTCTCTAGGACACAAATCTGTCCCGCCAACAAGTCCTATTGATATCACAGACCAGGTTGAGGTCATGCACATGGGTTGCTCTAGTGGTGCTTGACTTGTGGATATGCAGCAGTCCCATCAAAGTGGGGTCTGAGATTGCTTTACATGCCAAACAGAGGTCACCCCTGAGGAGTCCGTATGAAACTGAGTAGAAGGATAGGGCTTTTTTCCTATCTGCTTAGGGTAGATGTTTGAGGCCCTGGATTCTCCTGGTGGGAAACCTCTGTGGTCTTTCCAGCTGCTGCATTTGCTTTGTGAGGTACATGCTGAAGGGGGCATTGTACTCAATAACTGGCCTTATAAGGGAAGAATGCAGGGATGTTATGACCTCTTTGTCCTGTAAGAGATACCCTTACTTATGAGGTAGGCCATGTAGAAAGCTTTCCATACAATGGAAGCAACATCGTGGTCAAAAGTCAGGTTGCTATCAACCTGGGTGCCCAAATCCCTCACTACTGATTGTGTACTTAGGACATTGTTATTAATATGATAATATGTGGGGAAGTCATTTTCCCCAAAGGGGATGATGATGCATTTTTTTGGCATTCAGCTTGAAGCCATGTTTCTGGCACCAGTCATTTGTTTGGGTGAGACCCTCTTGGAGGACACCGACATCACTTGAGGAATTTATGACTGTACCCAACTTGCAGTCATCTGCAAACTTGGTCAGCCATAGTCCACTGGTTTTGGCCTGCACCTCAGAGAAGTATATCCCAAATAACAGAGGCCCCAAGACTGATTCCTGGGGTACGCTGCTTGAGGTGGCTTCCCCTATTTTGATTAGGTGGGTTCTATCAATGAGCCAGTTTGCTACCCATCTGGTAACATACAGATTGATGCCTAGTTGTGGGTTCTATCAATGAGACAGTTTGCTACCCATCTGGTGACATACAGATTGATGCCTAGTTGTGAGAGTGTTTATCTACTATGCCCAAGTGGGGAATAGTTTCAAGGGCTTTGGCCAGGTCAAAGTAGGTGGTGTGCACCATCTTCCCCTCATCCATGGCTTTGGTGACTGCCTAAAAGAAGTCGACCAGATTTAATAGGAATGACCTCCCCTTGACAAAGCCAATCTGTGTGGAGTCAAGTGTTTGGAGATTGCCAATGTCCCTGTTAATGAGGTCCATGATAATCCGTTCCATGCCCTTGCAGATCAGGCTAGTTAGGCTGATGGGTTTACAATTTTCCAGATCGATGGACACTCCACCTTTATGTAAAGTGATGACAGTGGCTGTCCTCCACTTAGCTGGGACAAAGCCGGTACTCAGGCTTTGGTTGAATAGGGTGCTTAATGGTGCTGAAAGTTCATGCCCGAGTTCAAGTAGGATGCCACCAGGGATGTTATCGGGTCCCATGGAGGCTGTCTTTTTTGCTTTTGAGAGGGCAGTGATGACCTGTTCCCTAGAGATAAATGGTGGGGGCAGGTACTGGGATGTCCTGATTTACTGATGGGGGGACAGAGGGGAGAAGTTTTCACTGAATCTGTCAGCCAATAGATTGGCTATATTTACAGCATTTGTGTATGTGGTGTCCTTGACCACCAGTTCTGAACAGATCTGGATGCTTCCTTTGAGATTTCAGATATATGTGAAGAAGGCCTTATGATTGTCTCTAGCAGATGTGGCCAATTTGGACTCAAAGTTGGCTTTAGAGGATTTCACTAGTGCTCTTATTTGCTTGTTCAGGGTAAGGAGAATTTGCTTCCAATTGGGCCCCTGCTCCTTCTTGGTCCTGGACAGCAATTTTTTCCTATTGTTATATAGTTTATTTTTATTGTGGATGTCCACCAGACAGGTTTACTCTTCCTTGAGGAGGATGATTTTGTCATGTTGGGTATTCCTGATTCAATGCATTTATATAAATACTAGTATAGTACTTTGGTGTAGATTTGGACATTGGTGTCAGTTCTTACAGTAGGGGAGGGGATAGTGAAGCTGTTTATACCATCCCTTAGGAGGTTGTAATTGGCTTTGGATAAGTTTTATTTGACCCTAGCTAGACGGTGTCAGGGGAGATGGTGTCTTCAAAAGTGACCACTTTATGGTCAGATCTTACCAGGGAGGATGATACTGTAGGGGTGCTCCAGTGGTTACTCATGTTCATTAATACCAAGTCCAAGATATTATCGCCTCTTGTGGAGGCATTGACTAGCTGTTCCAAGGCATCTGCACTGATAAAATCGAGGAATCTCTGGGCATTTGTGTTCTGGCATGAGTAGTTTTTCCAGTCTATGGTTAGGTAATTAAAGTCACCCAGGATCAGGGTAAAGGGTTGAATCTTGATAGATTTGAAGAGGTCCAGATAGGCGGAGGTGGGCATCTTGAGTCAAATTTGGGGGCCTGTAGCTAGCAATAATTTGAATAGGGGTCTTGTCAATGGTTAACTTCACCTGGAGTGCCTCATGTGCATCATACTGTTTGACCATCGTGGAGGTATGTGTGTGTGTGTGTGTGTGTGTGTGTGTGTGTGTGTGTGTGTGTGTGTGTGTGTGTGTGTGTGTGTGTGTGTGTGCGCGCGCGCGCGTGCGTGTGTGTGTTTGTCTTTAATATATATTGAAACTCCACCGCCTTTGGCTTTGCTACCCACAGTTTGGGGTCTGAATGTGTGATAGGATGAGTAACCAGATAAGGCTGGGGTGCTCTCTGCAGCTTTGAATCAGGTTTTTGTGACTGCACAAATGTCAGCATCTTCCAAGGTTAAGAATGCTTGCAATGAGTGCAGTTTCATGTTTAGACTCCTAGCATTAAGCAGTATGACCTTTAATTTGCATTTTGTTGAAATTCAGAGCCTTTTGTGAGATAACATTTGAGTTATTTCTCTTGGCAGAAAGATTTATTGGTAACATCCTATAATCAATTAAATTCACATGAGAATCAATGTGGAAGGCTTGCTGCATACCATAGACTGGGTATATTGTGAAGTAAACAAATAAGATGCTAAAGTAAAAACTGAAAGTGCAATTTAGGACATCAGATATGGATACAAATAACACTAAATGATATTTTGCAGAGAAATCCCAATAAACTTATGAAGTTAAGATAACTTTTGATGAGAGAAAATTATGGAATGTGGGAAGGGGAATATTTTATATGCTTGCAATGTAATGATGGATGGATAGCTACAACATACAACATATCTCACATGTAGTCATTGTAAATTGGAAAAAAAGGGATTGCTTAGGCACTAGGGACAACCCAAAGCCTGTTTCATTGTGATGCTAATAACCACTTAATGTTTGTGTCTTTCGGCTTTTCCCAGTTAGGGGTCGCCACAGCAGAACTCCAGTCCGCTAATAATTGGCAGTTGATTTTTACGTACCAGCTTGCCAGGCCTGACGCACAACCTTCAACGAAGGTAAGCGCATTCATGCATGTCTCCACGCAGAAGACGCTCTAGCTGAGAATCGAACCGGACAGCTTCTTACTGTGAGGCGACAACGCTACCACAGCACCACCACCGCGGGTCTAATAACCACTTAATGTGAGTCCAAAAAGAAAGTGCTTTCAGTATGGAGAACTGAGACACACTAAAAAGGATTGTAAAGTGATATGTAGAAAAAGTGGAAGTAATGAACACTTTTGGTTTGATTGTGAGCAGTTACATGAAGTTGAACTAGAAGAAAGGGAAGGAGAAAATGAGAACGGAGGATGTAATACAAATGATAATGTTCATGAAACAGACAAAAATGAGCAAGTAAATGATGGGACAATTATGAAAGAAAATGTTATTTATAATACTGAAGTTTAGAATTCACATAAAAAGATAAGCCTAGATGAAGTAAGTTTAGAAAAAAAAAACCCTTTCCTCTTTTCTTCTGTTGCTCTATCTCCCATTCTTCCTCTATACTCCAACTCTCCCTTTATTTATCTTTCATATTTCAAGTTACATCTTTCAACTCCTCCTCTGCTGACCACTCTCACTTCCTCCTCTACCTCCTTCTACTCTACCTGCTTATTTTCTCTTATTTTTCATCACCTAAACTCATATGTTTTTACTCTCTTCCCCAGTACTCCACTCCTGAAGGTCCCTCCCAGCCTCTGGAATTTAAGAACTTCCTGCTGCAAAACCTCTGTCAATTTTTCCTGGACATTGCTACCTGCTAGTTTGGGCCAATCAAGGGAAAGAACTTCAGTGCGGACACCCATAAATATTCTCATTTGAATGTATGTAGCCTTGCACTAGACTCTTATCTAAGAATACCTAATTTTGTTAGCTTGTCCTTCCGTGGGTGTGAATCAGCAGCCTACTGCAGACCACTACCCTCCCCTCCCATCTGTATTCCCTGATTTCTAGTCCCTGAAATCTAGGGAGTTTTATTTCTAAACAATACTTATCTAAATAGCCTTTCCTATCTTATTTCCTTTCCTAACTGCTATCCTTCCTTTCTCCTCTAGGTGGCAGTACTCTTTCATCCTATAGCTTGTATTCATTCTTTTAAGACCCATGTCCAACATTACCTCTATTTGCCTGTTACTTATCAAAGCCTCCCAAATCTCCTTCCACGCTCTCTATACCCTGATTTAACCCCCGTCCCTGACCTTAAACTAACGAAGGGACTAAGCTCCCCTATATATATTTGTTTTTTCTTTGTTCTTACACAAAGGTAATACTTTTCACTGTTTCTACCAAATAACCTACTTACCTTTACTGTGAACAGTAGTGGCTGATACTTTTTCAGCTGGTCTTTTTCACTCTGCTGCTCTATCCTGCTCCGTTCGCCCTGTGGGCTCACTTCGCTTCCCTACCCTGCCCCCAATTCTCACCCGCCCCCACACTCCTCCATTTATTCCCCTCCTTTAACCCCTCCCTCCCCACCAGCCAATCCCCAAACTCCCCTCCCTCTTAATTCAACCAATCCTCTAACACTGTTCCTCCTCCCCCCAATCCTACCCACCCCTCACTACCACTCCCCTCCCACCTAACTTCCTTATTTTCCCCCCTTTTACTTCACTTCTAATACACTTCATCTACCATGTTCACTCCTCCTGCTCACATCCTCACCTCAACATCTATCCTCTTCCTTCTTCTTCTACCTCTTTATCATTTCACCTCCTACACCAATATCCATCTACACCCATCTCCACTACCTCCCATCCCCTCCCACTCAGACCATTTTCACAACATATTAGCCTCCCTAATCCCTTCCCTTCCTATCCACCTCTTAAAAGTAAAACTTTTCTCAAACTTTACTAAACAATGCAAACCTAAACCTATTCTCTACCGGCCACCTCTATCTAATCATAAACCATACAAACGTATTCCCCTTCTCTTGCACCTTTGCTTAGCCGGTGACATTCACCCCAATCCAGGACCTACATTCTCTCTCCTTCAAACCCCCCTAACAACTACAACAAATCCATCAATAAATACCTCAAATTCCTCACCATCAATGCCCAAAGCGTGAATAATAAATTAACCCACTTTCACACCTGGCTCAATCACAATTCTCCTGACATTGTAGCCATCTCCGAAACCTGGCTAAAACCTCATATAAGCGACTCAGAATTCCTTCCCCCTGGATTTCTATCTCACCGCCAAACTCAAAGAGGTGGAGGTGTTGCCTTAATCTACACCAACCACTTGTCCATCGCTCCATATCCTAACCCCATTACTTCTTTCAACAATGCTGAACTTATAATTGGCCTACTAAAACTGAACAACCATAAGAGCATCTGTATCATGTCCCTCTATATTCCACCTGATAACAACACAAACATCTTGGAAGACATCCTCTCCTGGACCTCCTCCAACATTAAGCTAGAAACCTACATCATGGGAGATGTAAATATAGACTGAAACAAAATTATTCACCATAACCCCACCATATCAATCAATTTATTTAACTTCACTCAACTTACAAACTCTATTTCTAGACCTAACAAAAACAAACCCCCAGGCTCTTTACTAGACTGGATGTTAGTATCCCACCCTAACAATGTCCTAAAATCTGGTGTCATTCCTGACCCATTAGGAGATCACCTCCCTGCCTTCATCCATCGGGCTACACCCATTTCCCCACACTCCCACCACTACATTCAAACCTGCAACCTCTCTAACTTTAACCCTACTACTTTCTCTGACTCCCTTAAGCTAACTAACTGGAACCCCTTAAAAACTATTCCATTAGATGCAGCCGTTGACTACTTCAACTCTACTTTCATAACTGTCCTTAACTCCCTAGCACCTATAAGAACAAAAAGAGTTAAAGCAAACACCACCCCATGGCTCACCAAAGACACCAAAAAAATTATGCTACAAAGAGATAAAACCTGGAAAGCTTACCTCCAACTTAAACAACCAGAAATCTTACTCAAATACAAACAGCTGAGAAACCAAGCCAAAAAACTAGTTGTTAAAGACAAAAAGTCTTACTACATCAAACTACAAGCAAATCACACAAAAAACCCAAACAGTTCTGGAACTCTATTAATTCTCTCCTTAAACCTGGTGCAAAAAATAACCCTTGCCCATACCCCAGCAAATCTGAACTTGAAATTGCAATAATGTTCAATACCTTCTTTACCTTTTCTATAGCTGAGCTAACCAAGACCTTTACCAACAATAACCCTCCACCTCCTACTGCTCTATCCTCCTCCCCCCCCCACTTTTGAACTCAAACCCATTTCCACCACACTAATAAAGAGACTTCTCACTAAACTCAAACCTTGCTCCAATGCCCCTGACAGCATTCCTTCCACCTTCCTAAAAATAGCCTCTGACAGTATTCCTCTTCCTATCAGCATCCTGATCAATAGATCACTACTTGAATCCTATGTACCCAAACTATGGCAATCTGCTTTTATACTTCCACTTCACAAGGGTGACAAAAATTCTAACACCTCCAGTTTCCACCCCATAGCCATCCTCTCCCCAATCTCCAAAATTCTTGAAAAATGTATCCACTTACAACTCCTGCCATTCCTTACCAAACACCAACTACTCTCCCCTACCCAACATGGCTTCCGTCCTGGACACAGTACCAACTCCGCCCTTCTCTCCTTCTTACAGTCTGTCAATTTTGCTCGTGACTGTGGCAATATCGAATCCTCTGTTCTGCTAGACTTATCTAAAGCCTTCGATACCATCTCCCATAGTCACCTATTAAATCATCTGTCTAACCTCAACATCTCCAATAAAACTCTTTCCTGGTTCTCCAGCTACCTCTCTGATAGATCCCAAGCCGTGAAATGAGGCCAGGCCACCTCTACTTTCCTCCCAACCCCCACTGGAGTACCCCAAGGTTCAATCCTTGGCCCATTGCTTTTCAACATCTTTATTAACAACTTCCACAAAGCCATACCTAACACCAAAATTGTGCAATACACTGATGATTCCACTCTGATCTGTTATGCCTCTAACCTAAAAGATTTCCAATTTCTAACTCAAACTGCTTTCTCCACCACCGAAAATTGGATGCTCCAAAATCACCTCTCACTAAATACCAACAAAACAAAGATCCTTCTATTCTCTCCCTCAAAATCCTTCCCTGTTGACAAAAACTTACTCCATATCACCAGTCTTAACAACTCCATTATCGAGGTCGTACCCTCAGCCAAACTTCTTGGTGTAACCATTGATGAACACCTAAAATTTGGTAATCACATCCAGCTAAATATCAAGAAAACCCAAATAAAACTAGGCCTTCTTTACAGAAACAATCACTTCCTCTCTTCTTCCACCAGACTAACTCTTGCCACCACCAACCTACTCCCCTTTCTACTGTATGGCACTCCTCTGCTCACTAATTTATCTTCCTCTCTAACCTCCAAACTGGAAGTATGTTACAATAAAATTGCCAAATTCGCCACAAATGCAAAATCCTCCTCTCACCACTGCACCTCCCTTCACTCTCTAAACTGGCTTGAACTCCCCAATCTACTTAACCTCCACCAAATCACCACAGCACACAAATTATTGTTCCAACCTACTAAGTGTCCTGCACTATCCAATATTCTGCAACCTTATAACCCCCCCCGACCCCTTAGATCTACCCACCAAAACTTGATCATCATCCATAAACCCAAGCGCCCTGCTGGGCAGCTTCTGCTATCTTATTCCCTAGCTAAAAAATGGAATGCTCTGCCCTCCACCCTGAGAACCTGTGACAACCTTAATAACTTCAAAACCCAACTTCATTCTTACCTCTATCTAAATAGGAAATGCAACTGTACTCTTCCACCCATTCCTCTCATGCTCTCCCCTCCGTTTACCCCAGGTTAACCTTCTTACCTCCCTAACCACACTTTAAATTAATGATTATTTTTGTAAACAACAGCAATTTTAGCCACGATTCTATATGTCTGTTTTCATTCCTGAAGCTAAACTGCTTATTTATTTTCTCACTCCTTTGAATGCTACTTGTTGCTTGCAATCTCTAACTTCCTTTGTTATTAACCATGTAATAAAGCATTGTATTGTGGAGCTTTCTCCCCTAGCCTCCACTGTAAGTATTCTGTAAATAAACTTTAATGTCTAGCTTTTCTCCCCAAGCCTCCACTAAAATAACCTCCCTAACCCCTGTGAACTAAATTGTAAATATTTTATTTCTCTTTTCTTTAGAATGCTACCTGTTATTTGCAATCCTAACTTTCTTTGCAACTAATCATGAATTTTTCTTTGTAACTAATCATGTAATTTTCTTTGTAATTAATCTTGTAATGTTCTTGTAATTTAATCATGTACTTAAACTTTGTATTGTGGAGCTTTTCTCCCCAGGCCTCCACTGAAAACGGGCTCCCCAGGCCCAGTGGACCTCCCCGGTCATCAAACTGGAATAAATAAATAAATAAATAAATAAATAAAATAGTCTAGTCTAGATTCAGATTTGCTGTATCCAGGACTGTATGTAAGCTTCTGAGCCCCCCCCCCCAAGCTTTCTGTGTTGGAGGGAAGCCTTCTAGCTTATCAGTGGGAGTGGTAAGCACTAGATAACCTATCTACCACATAAGGAGTGGTTCTGGCCCAGAAATTGTAGTTACTGGCCGTTTGGGCAGTTTTTCCATCTCTCTCAACTTTCTGATTTAAAAGCCCACATTTGCACTTGTTTCCCCCTTTTCTGTAATTAGTTTAGTCCAGATACAGATTCTTACTTTTAGCACTTGAATTTGCTTATTCATAATCAGCACTTGTTCAGAACTTGTAAGCACTAAATAACCTACTAATTACTACAGCACTCAACCTTCCTCATTACCTAGAGGAAAACAGTTTTGGTACTTACTTTCCTCACTTGCTTGGAGAAAAACAGCTCTTGTACTCACTTTCCTCACTTATCTAAAAATAGTTTTTTTATTCAGGCATGTCCAAGGGTCAGCATCCAGTGTTCTCTCCTGTCTATCTGATGAATCTGGGCATCTTGGGACAGTGTAGAAATTGCCTCATGTACACAGACAACCCTCTCCTCCTACCACCCAACACTACAACCTGTGAGAGATGCACTTATCTAGCCAAACTGGAGGTAAAGCTCTCTCCAATCAAGACTGAACTTGACAGTCAAGAGGAGAAGGTAAACACTTGCACCACACCACACTCATCACATAGTCTTACTAAATCTACACTGCCAAAATCCACACATAGAAACACAAAAACATTCGCAGAGGCTCTCAATAATAATCTGCTCAAGCAACAGAGACCTCCAAAGCAGAATTGCAAGCAACCTCCTCCCCCCAACACAACCCAAATGACACATAGCCCGCAGACTCAGTGTGCTATTCAACCACAGCCAATAATGCAAAACAATGTACCCAACACACTAGTCATAGGTGACTCTATAGTCAGGCACACTGATGTCCCACTCACCAGGCTAAACAAGGAGAAGATTACTGTCAGCTGCCTGTCGGGTGCCAGGATCCGCCACATAACCCATGCTCTCAGGTCACTCCACAACAAGTACAAATATGACTCTGTCATTGTCCATGTTGGTGCGAATGACCTGAGACATACCTCCCTGGACTACATGAAAAGAGACATGGAAGAGCTCTCCGATCTTGTAGCCCAGGCAGGTATGACCCTAGCCCTGAGTAGCATTCTGCCATCACCCAGAATGATGCTGCAACACAAGGACAAAATGACTGACTTCAACAATTGGGTAAGCTTCTGGTGCCATTCTAAAGGGAACCAGTATCTGTCTTCCTGGGATGACATGGTCGACAGACCATGATGCTTTGCCAGAGATGGCCTGCACCTGTCACCCCTGGGATTCCGGATACTGGCTAAGGTTCTTGCTGCCCCTATAGTGCCTTTTCTAGGCAAGGTTCAAATGACAAATTGACCACCGTAACAGGCAAGCAAAAACTGAGGGTGATGCTACTCAATGCTAGAAGTCTAAATCTCAACATGCACTCACTCGAGGCACTTCTTAAAATGGAGAACATTGATATCTGTGCAGTGACTGAGACCTGGTTCAAGGCCCCAGAGAGCACCCCTGCACTACTAGGCTATAACTCATACCACACTTTTCAGCCATGTAACCTGGACCGGAACACCAAAGGCGGAGGTGTGTCCATATTCATTAAGGATATCCACACCTCCAGGCTAGTTGCTCAGCATAATGCAGCCGAGGTTATCCAAGTGCAACTAACTCTGGGCAAAACTGCAATCCAAATTGTAGCTTGCTACAGATCACCCACCATGCCACAGGATTCCCACTCCTCTTTTCTTGATGTACTGGAAAATATTAGGGTTCAACCAAACACCCTAATAATGGGCGATTTCAACTACCCCACCATTAACTGGGAAAACTACTCATGTACCAACTCCTTCGCTCAACGCTTTCTGGAATTCATAAACTCCAGTGCCCTGGATCAACATATCCACACCCCCACCAGGGGCAACAATATCCTAGATCTAGCCATTACCAACATGAGTGACTGGTGTTCCACACCTGAAGTCAACGCCTCATTGGTCCGATCCGACCATAAGCTAATTACCCTAGATATCCACATCCTACCCCCACCCCCACCCCCACCCCCATTAAGGAAACCATGGTAAAAAATTTCTCCAAAGCCAACTTCATGCTTCTTAAGACAAAAGTGGTGAACTTCATGACACCCATGCAGATGGACAATACAGTTATGACTACTGAATCTTACACAATTGCACTTTATAAGCACTTACATGAGTGCATGGATTGTGCTATCCCAAAAAGAACCAAGGTGCTATCCTCCAAAAAAAGGAAGCCAATCTGGTGGTCCCCTGCCATAAACAAACTGTACAACAGAAGGAAGAAACTGTTGCAAAAGAGAGTAAAAATCCCATGAGTGGAGGAGCTTCCTGGTCAGCCTCAGTAAGAAGCTGTGATCCCTGATAAAATCCTCCAAAGCTAGTTAAGAAAACAAAATCACCACTGACTCTAAAGACAACCACAAAGCATTCTATAGCTATGTCAAGAATCTCAATGGCAACACTCCGATCTGCTCTGAGTTACAGCACAATGGCACTAAATATACAGACCCAACTGATATTGCCAACATCCTGGCAGATAGGTTCAGTGCTAACTTTACCCCCTTCTCACCCCCAAAAGAGCCCAACTCTATACTGGAAGAATGCAAAGTCCTTGTAATCATGGCTGCACAGGTAAAAACCACACTCTCCAAAGCCAAGAACACAGCATCCATGGGACCAGACAACATCCCAGGCTGTGTTCTACATGAACTACAGAACGAATTGGCACCACATCTAAGTACCATGTTCAGTCATAGCCTCACCTCAGGCTTTGTGCCTGCTGAATGGCGCACAGCGACGGTTATCCTACTCCACAAGGGGGGAGCCACCACAGACCCCGGGACATACCTCCCTATTCGCCTGATGAGCCTGGTCTGCAAGGCCATGGAACGTATCATCAAGGAACTTATAAATAAAGACATTGGTAATCTCCAAACTCTGGACCCCACCCAGTTCGGGTTTGTAAAAGGCAGATCATGTCTCCTAAACCTGATAGACTTCTTTGAAGCAGTCACCAAAACCGTAGACAAGGGTAAGGTGGTTCACACAGTCTATCTACATCTTGCCAAGGTTTTCAATACCATCCCCCACTCTGGGATTATAGATAAACTCACTAAACTAGGTATAAATCCCTATGTCACAAGATGGGTTGCCAAATGGCTCACTGACAGAACCCACACTGTGAAAGTAGCAGACTCAAAATCCGACTTTAGACCAGTGACAAGTGGAGTACCACAGGGTTCAGTCTTGGGTCCTCTCCTGTTTGGTATCTACTTCTCTGAAGTACAGGATCACACAGAAGGTCTTTGGCTAATGAAGTTCGCAGATGACTGCAAACTAGGAGCCATAATCAAAACTCCTAACGATGTGGACATCCTACAAAAGGGCCTCACTGAGACAGATGCCTGGTGTCAAAGCCATGGCCTCAAGCTCAATGCCAAAAAGTGCATTGTCATCCCCTTTAGTAAAAACTTTGTACCCATGAACTACAACATAGGCGGTATTATGCTTATCACCGAAAGTGTGATAAGAGACCTTGGGACACAGATGGACAGTAGTCTCTCCTTTGATAATCAAATCGCCACAGTAGTCAGGATATCCTTCTACGTGGCACACCTCATCATGACAGGTTTCTCATCCAGAAAAAAAGAAGTCACTGTTCCCCTCTACTCATCACTCATTAGACCCATTATAGAGTACAACGCCCCTTTTGGTATGTACCTCACAAGACATCTACAACAACTGGAAAAGCCGCAGAAATAACTCACAAAGAGGATTACCGGCCTCAAACAGATGCCCTATGCAGACTATCTCAAGAAACTCCAGCTTTACTCCGTCGCATCTCGCCTACTCAGAGGTGATCTCTGCTTAACATACAATGCTATGTCAAACCCAAAGCTGTTGGACATGCTCCACTTAAGGAAATCCCAATCCCTCCGAGCTACACACTCTAGGGACCTAAACCTTGTCACACAATAAACAGAACATGCCAGAGGGATAGATTCCTGTCCCAGAGACTTCCCATACTCCAGAATAAACTACTTATCTATATCAAACAAAGCTCCTCATTAGCACTCTTCAAGAAAAATCTTGATGATTGGATGGGAAATAGGAAATTCTCCCCAGGGATCACCTCTATGGCTCTGCTCAATAGTGGCACAGGAAAATAATTTTCTTGGGTGGCAAAAGCCAGGGTACCTTTTTGCCTTTTTGGCTGGGCTTGTATAGGCCCCAGGGCCGATGGCCTAGTACCTACCTATGAATCTATGAACCTATGAAAGAAAGTGAGATAAAGAAACATACAATTATTTAAAAAGAAGTGCAAAAAAAGAAAATGCTAGTCTAAGTTTAATTTCAGAATGATGTTTGACAATCTTGCTGTGGTGTCAGAAGCAAAAACAGATATGTTGACAAGACTTATGAAATATAGATGAAAATGAAATGGAGCAAATAGAGGTTTTATTGAATAACAAGATTCTATGGAACTTTGAGGAAGATGCATGTTTAGGAATTGATATGCTGTTAAAAAACACTTGCAAGTATTAAATGAAATACTAGTAAGATCTGGTAGATTTACAATATATGATATTAGAGATGGTATGGCAGTCTGAATGCTGATAACAATATATATACATACACAAATCTGACAAAAAGAGAATTATTTGAAGAACTGAAAAAATATGCTTTACTTGAGATGAAAATAATAATGTTGGATAACATTAATAGTGATTGAAGGAAAAGTAAAGGAACATGCATAAAGATATTTGTACATGTAAGTAGTTTTTTTAAGTGTTGGTACTAATACTAGGATACAAAAGATTGTATACATGCATTACCAGGCTATAATTCATACCACACCTTTCGGTCACCTAACCTGGACCGAAGCACTAAAGGCGGAGGTATGTCCATATTCATTAAGTATATCCACACCTCCAGGCTAGTTGCTCAGCATAATGCATCTGAGATTATCCAAGTGCAACTAACTCTGGGCAAGACCGCAATGCAAATTGTAGCTTGCTACAGATCCCCCACCATGCCCCAGGATTCCCACTCCTCATTTCTTGATAAACTGGAAAATATTATGGTACAACCTAACACCCTAATAATGGGCGATTTCAACTACCCCACCATTAACTGGGAAAACTACTCATGTACCAACTCTTGTGCTCACCGTTTTCTGGAATTCAGAAATTCCAATGCCGTGGATCAACTTATCCACACCACCACCAGGGGCAGCAATATCCTAGACATGGTCATTATCAACATGGGCAACCAGTGTTCCACACAAGAGGTCAATTCCTCATTGGTCAGATCCGACCATAAGCAAATCACCCTAGACATCCACATCCCACCCCACCCCCCATTAGGGAAACCACCATAAAATATTTCTCCAAAGCCAGCTTCATGCTTCTTAAGACAGAAGTGGCAAACTTCATGACACCCATGCTGACAGACAATAGAGATACGACTGCTAAATCCTATACAATTGCAGTTTATAAGCACTTACACGAGTACATGGATCGTGCAATCCCTAACATAACTAAGATGCTATCCTCCAAAAAAAGAAAGCCAATCTGGTGATCCCCTGCTATAAACAAACTCTACAACAGAAGAAAGAATCTGTTGCAAAAAACAGTAAAATCCCATGATTGGAGGAACTCCGTGGTCAGCCTCAGTAAGAAGCTAAGATCCCTCATAAAATCCTCCAAAGCTAGTTACGAAAACAAAATCACCACTGATTCTAAAGACAACCACAAAGCATTTTATAGCTATGTCAAGAATCTCAATGGCAACACTCAGATCTGCTCTGAGTTACAGTACAATGGCAATAAATATACAGAACCAACTGATATTGCCAACATCCTGGCAGATAGGTTCAGTGCTAACTTTAGCCCTCTCTCATCCCCTAAAGGGCCCATCTCTATACTGGAAGAATGCAAAGTACCTGTAATCATGGCTGCACAGGTAAAAAACACACTCTCCAAAGCCAAGAACACAGCATCCATGGGACCTGACATCATCCCAGGCTGCATTCTAAAAGAACTACAGAATGAACTGGCACCCCACCTAAGTACCATGTTCAATCATAGCGTCACCTCAAGCTTTGTGCCCACTGAATGGTGCACAGCAACGGTTATCCCAATCCACAAAGGGAGAGACACCATGGACACCGGGAACTATGGCCCCATTAGCCTGATGAGCCTGGTCTGCAAGGCTATGGAGCGTATCATCATGGAACTTTTAAACAATGACATTGGTAATCTCCAAACTCTGGACCCCACCCAGTTCGGGTTTGTAAAAGGCAGATCATGTCTCCTAAACCTGATAGACTTCTTTGAAGCGGTCACCAAAGCTGTAGATGAGGATAAGGTGGTTCACACAGCCTATCTAGATCTCACCAAGGCTTTTGACACCATCCTCCACTCTGGAATTATAGACAAACTAACTAAACTAAGTATAAATCCCTGTGTCACAAGATGGGTTGCCAAATGGCTCACTGACAGAACCCACACTGCGAAAGTAGCAGACTCTAAATCCAACTTCAGACCAGTGACAAGTGGAGTACCACAGGGTTCAGTCCTAGGTCCTCTCCTGTTTGGTATCGACTTCTCTGAAGTACAGGCTAACACAGAAGGTCTTTGGCTAACAAAGTTCGCAGATGACTGCAAACTAGTAGCCATAATCAAAACTCCTAATGATGTGGACATCCTACAAAAGGGTCTCACTGAGACAGATGCCTGGTGTCAAAGCCATGGCCTCAAGCTCAATGCCAAAAAGTACATTGTCATCCCTTTTGGTAAAAACTCTGTACCCATGAACTACCACATAGGCAGTAGTTACTTAACACCGAAAGTGTTATAAGAGACCTTGGGACACAGGTGGGCAGTAGTCTCTCCTTTGATAATCACATCACCACAGTAGTCAGGAAATCCTTCTATGTGGCACACCTCATCACAAAAGGTTTCTCATCCAGGGAAAAAAGAGGTCATTGTTCCCCTCTACTCATCACTCATTAGATCCATTATAGAGTACAACACCCCTTTTGGTATGTACCTCACAAGACATCTACAACAACTGGAAAGGCCACAGAAATACCTCACAAAGAGGATTACCAGCCTCAAACAGATGTCCTAAGCAGACCGTCTCAAAACACTCCAGCTTTACTCTGTCACATATCACCTACTCAGAGGCGATCTCTGCCTAACACAAAGCTATGTCAAACCCAGAGCTGTTGGACATGCTCCACGTAAAGAAATCCCAATCCCTCCAAGCTACACGCTCTAGGGACCTAAACCTTGTCACCACAATAAACAGAACATGCTGGAGGGATAGAGTCTTGTCCCAGAGACTTCCCATACTCTGGAACAAACTACCTATCTATATCAAATAAAGCTCCTCATTAGCACTCTTCAAGAAAAATCTTAATGATTGGATGAGAGATAGGAAATTCACCCCGGGGATCACTTCTGTGGCTCTGTTTGACAGGGACACAGGAAAATAATTTTCTTGGGTGGCAAAAGCCAGGGTACCATTTGGCTTGGCTTATATAGGCCCTAGGGCCAATAGCCTAGTACCTACCTATGAACCTATGAACCTAAAGTAGGTAATATAAAACAGAAAATGATTATGTAGTATTTTCAGAAATTTGAATTAAGCGATAAATAGCAGGAAGGATGTTGGATTTTCAGATCACAGGACAGTGCTAACAATAATAACTAATATTGATGGATATATTAAAGAAGGTAAATTATTATTAAAGAACATATGTGTAGCTTAATAGAGAGGTAGATTAAAATTAATTAAAAAAAAGAAATTAACCAGCTTTGGAATGGCCATGTGCTATACTATAGCTTTTTATAATAATATTCAGCAATGGTGGCTTAATACAAAGAGAAGTATAAGAAAGAATATTTTCAAACTGTATTGTAATTATTAAAAATAAAATACATATTTTACAAGACTATGGATGGCACAGTGGTGTAGCGGTTAGCTTTGTTGCCTTACAGCAAGAGGTTCTCCTGTTCAATTCTTGACTGGGGTGCCTTCTGTGTGGAGTCTGCATGATCTCCCTGCATTCATGTGGATTTCCTCCCATGTTACAAAGACAGATATCTGGAGCCTTTCCCCCTAAGGCATCTGCTGAAAATAGGCTCTGTCCTAGTCGGACTTTCCCAGTAAACAAATGTTAAATAAATAATCATGAAATGGATATTAATGGAGTAGAACACAAAATAATAAGTAAAGAAATGGAAAGTAAACTTGAAGGAATATATTATATAGAGAAATAATTTTACAAGGAAAAGTTGAAGTATCAATTTCTAGAAAAAAAATAGTAAAACATGAAGGTAAAATGACAATTTAAAAGAAGAAAATACAAGATTTGTTTATGATCAAAAGGATATAATAGCAGTAATACAGGAATATGTGTATAATTTTTATGATAAAAGAAATATATTACACAAGAGAAATGGAATGTTAAGAATGTTACAAGTATGATAAATGAGAAAATAGTAGGAAAAATTAATATGTGCAAATGAAAGGAAGTTATAAGGGATGATAATTTAATGAGTGCACCTAGACCTGATGGTTTAAGGTAAGAAATATATAAAGAGATTAAGTTTATTTTAAGGGTTATGAATTATTAGTCAGATTATATTATAGATAAAATAGTTTGTGAAAGAATAATTAAATTTATATATAAAAAAAGAAAAATGAGAGACCATTAACAATGAATAATACAGATAATATCATTTTCATATGGATACTACAAAAGAGAATATGTAAATTCTTAACATTAATAATGGATGAATGCATTTATGGAATAATAAGTAAAAACAGAAAATATCTCATTATGGTAAAATAAGTAAATAAGTTGTGAACAGAGTTTTGAGAAAGAGAAAAAAATGAATGTAAAATTATAATATGTGATGTACAGGAAGCTTATGATAGCATAGCTCATGAAAGTATGTATATTTGAAAATATTATTAAAGTAATATAGTTTATATTTATATGTGTGCATATATATATATATATATATATATATATATATATATATATATATATATATATATATATATGGGTCCCCTTCACATGGTCGACTTTTCATAAAGTTGACTTTCATATGCCGAAACCATATGATCGACTTTTGAAAAGTCGACCATTGGAAACCGCTTTCTCCGCACAGTGGGGAATGGAAAAATTTCCCACTTCCGCACTGTAGTGCGATCTCGGAGTTGGTATATTTAAGTTACGGGTGGTGTGGGGCCCCCCACAGGGGGGGTCAGGGGGGTGGAGCCCCTCTGCTAAAAGTTTAAGATAAGTGTTTGTCATTTGTTTATGTTTACTTTACATAGTCGGTATTCTGAAAGTTGATCATATGGTCTCGGCCATATGAAAGTCGACTTTCTGAAATGTTGACCATGTAAAGTAGACCCATATATATATATATATATATATATATATATATATATATGTATGGTTCCCCTTCACAAGATCGAATATATGAATACTCGAAACTCATAAGGCTGAGCCCAAAATCTCGAGTATTCATATACTCGAGATTGTGAAGGGGCACAAAAGGAAAGAAAAAAACACTTTTTCTAATGTTTTTGCAGGGGGGCTGCACCCCCCACACCACCCTACTTAAATATACCAACTCCGAGATCGCACTACAGCAAAGGAGATGGAAATGTACCATTATGTGCTATATGCATAAGCGCACAATGGGACACTTTCTATTCCTCTGCTGAAGTGCAGTCATGAAACCCGCACATTAAGGAAGGAACAGTACAGGGGGACCCAGCCCCCTACAAAAAGGTAAGTAAAACCCTTAATCTAATTTTTTATGCTTCCCGTTCACAATTTCGAGTTACTGAAACTCGAGATTTTTGAACTCGATCTTATGAGTTTCGAGCTTTCAGTAATTCGATCTTGTGAAGGGGAACCATATATATATATATATATATATATATATAAAGTTCACTTCCCCTAAAATTAATTTCCCTGACAATTAGTACTGGCAGTGTATAGAGCACTGTAAGGCAAGTAAAAAGAATAAATCCTTTTCCCCACTGTAGTGCGACCGTGGAGATAATATATATAGTTAGGGGGGTGTGGGGGCATATTCTTTGCTTTTGGTTTTATATTGTTCATTAAAGCCAAACTAGGTGGGGTCTGTCCACCACAACCCCCCCCCCAACTATATACACTAACTCCAGGGTCGGGTCACACTAGAGTGGGAAAAAGGACATATTCCTTTTACTTGCCTTACAGTGCTCTATACACTGCCAGTACTAATTGTCAGGTAAATGAGTTTTAGGGGAAGTGAAGTATCAGTCATTTGGTCATTTAGTGTCAGTCAAATGAAAGCTAGTCAAATGAGCTTTAGGGGAAGTGAAGGTAACCCATATATATATATACACACACACACACGCACACGCACACACACACACACACACACACACACACACACACACACACACACACACACACACACACACCAGAGTAATAATTAATGGGTTAATAGGTAAAGAAATTAAGATTAAAAGGGGTATTAATCAGGTGTGTCCCCTAAGTGGAGATTTATTTACAATGGTTGAAATGCAGTTTTTAACAAGCAAATGTAGGAATGAAAATGGAACTGAGATGAGAAGAAATGTAGAAAATTCCAAAATATATGGGATATGCAGTTGGTTTAACAATTGTGTCTAGGAATAGGAAATTGGTAGTAAAAACAATGAATAAAGTACTGCATACTATGACTATAGTTGGAATTAAAATAAATAAACAGAAAAGTATGAGATTCATTGATATGAATAACATTGTAGGAATATATTTTTTTTCAGAATAAAGAAATATGTAATTTGGGTTTGAAATTTGGGAAAAGGGAAGCCATTCTTGAAGAATGGGAGAATTTACTTAAAAATACTAAGGGCCAGAATCTAAAATAGAAGCTGTCAGTGTAAATCTGTCCTGATTCCAAAAGACTTACTCTCAGTTAAGTGATTTACTTTGGTATAAGGTCTGTCTATAAAAAGGCTTAGTATGGGGACCCGATTCCAAGATGCCTGCTAAAAGGCTACTCTCAGTGTTAGTGGTCACTTACACTGACAGCAAGTTTTTTGGAATCGGGACCTAGGAATATTATGAATATGTAGAAAACTTTCACATTATGATAAAAGAAAAAAGTGTATCTTTGTATGTGCATGTGTTTAAGGAAAGTTAGGATACATTGGGTGCATGTTTTTCATGTTAAAACAGTGAAGGAATTATTAGAAATAGTATCTTCATTTTCTTGGGAGTCTAAGTCGAATCTGATAAGAAGAGGAGTTTTGTACTATAACTACTATGAAGACAGTTCAGAGATAAACATCCCACTGTTTTTCTTGTATTAATGCATTTGTATTGGATTTTTAAAAAGAAAAGAAAAGAAAATAAAGGATTGTATATAGAAAATTTTAAGTATAAAGATTTGTGGTCTTTGGAGAATAAAAGAAAAATTGAACAAGAACAGATGAATGAATATCAAGAAATGTTAAGAAGGAATATTTTAATGTAGGCTGTAGGAAAGAGCTATATGAACACATTATGGAAAAATATTATGTTAAAGTTTGGTAGGATGAAAATGTAGAAATAAAGAAAGTAATATACAACAGGAAGGAAAGACTTAAAGGTGAAAAAGAAATGGAGGATTTTGTATAGAGATTGATGTTAGACAAATTGACAGTTTGATCATAGACAGAGTGCCAATAAAGGGATTAATGAAATATTAATGTCAGTTTAAATTGTGCAGTTTTTGTCAAGCTGAAGAAACAATGGATATATTTTAAATGTGACAGAGTACACAGAATATGGAAAAATGTAAAAAAGAGATTTAATGTGAATGTTTAAGAATCTGAACATGAATATGATAGTGTATGGTTCTGCTGAACATTAAAAGAAAAAAAATGATAGGTTGGATAAAAATTATTGTTGCTGTATTACAGAGTGTGTAGAATATTAGATATCACAAATAAGGGATGAATATGGAGTAATGCATTGGAAGAAGGAATGATGAGTGAAGAAGGAAATACATGTTATATTGACAACAATGAGGGAAAAATGGATTTATGATACAAATGAATTTAAATAAGTAATATTGACACTGGTGTAAATAAATCTTATTCATTTCAATAAATGCCATGGGATCTTTTACTTCCACTTGAGCTACCACCATCTCAGGCATATGGGGCCTCGGTTTAATATCTCATCTGAAGGATGACAAACTACGGACTACAGCTCCCACTAATGTTACACTGCAGTGTCAGTAATTGAAAAATGAATCCAGTCACCTAGTGAGGGAATATAACCCACAGCCTTCTGATCTTCCCTTCCAAAGACAAGTGTGCACTCTGTTGAGCTATTGACACTACGTAAAGAGGTACATCTTGGTGCAAAACTGTTCAAAATAGAAACAATTAAATGATGAACCATTTTCTCATCTACTGGTTTCCAAGAACTGGGACTGGTTTTGAGCGAAAAGATTTGGCCATCCTACACTAAGATGAATGTAATTACAAGTGGCTTTTCATAAGCTTTCCTTCATTGCCGTTAGTCAAACCACCTTAACTTTCACTGAGTGAGGCCAAGGTGCATTGCACAGCATATTCTGCTTTCCCCTCTGTTTTGTAACCACAAATTTAGCATATATAAGTAAGGAGCTATGGCTGCAAGTGAGCTTCCTCCCCTCAAAAAAGTGTTTTTCTATTTATTGTACCTTTGAATTATGTTTCAAAATTTAAAACAAATGGACAAGACGTAACTCATAGTTCAGGGATTCAGTCATATTTCTCCACATACAGCCCCCTCCAGGACTAATATACCATAGATATCATCTGGTCCTAAAGTCATTCACTAATTCTATTTCAGAAAAATAAAATTGGAAGAAACTGAAACTCTTCAGGACGGAATCCCAAAAGATGCTCTCCTATGTTCTGGCAATCATCACCAGTGGTTTATCAAAACATTCAGGGACCACATTGTAATCCTCCCTTTAGTACACCTGTACCTTCATCCTTGCTAAAATACTTGAAAAAATAGTCTATAACTAACCAGTAGACTATATTAAAAATTATGGCCTAGTAGCTAGAAAAATACATGGTTTCTGGACAGACCACAGCATGATCACTACACTCTGGGCAATAAGACAGATGACATCATAGCCAACGTAGACAGAGGATGCCTATCTAAAGCAGGATTCATACATCTGACCAAGGCATTTAGTTTGGTTGACCATCACATGCCCTTTTAGCCAGTGACTATTACCCCAAACCTGCTGTATAGTTTGCAAACTTCCTCTCAAACCCTTTCAGTCAGCATTGACTTATCTTCCCCCAGTCCAGCAACTCTAACAAAGGCACTGGAATCATACAGCAAGAGGGTGCTCATTCGCAGTTTAAACTGACACACAGCTGCATTATGCCCATCTATTAGAAATGAAGATTCTGTATGCATCTTCAACTACTTGTCAGGCTAAGGCTTACCACTATTGCTGTTTGCCACCAAGTAAGAGACACAGATGTAGTACAGACACCATATTTGACTGCTCTGCTCTGTAGTTGGTAGCTTGTTACATTTACCCTTGCTACAATCTCTGTGGAGATAATAGAAATACTGTGACTGTTACCCTGCTCAGGATGTATTCAGCTGCTGTTTAGTTTCCATATTTGTGGTCCCAAACTGGTACATAATGCAACCTATTTTGTTTGGAAGCTTAGAATCTTAATTGGAGGAAATTTCAGCTACCTGTGCCTTGATATCATTGCGAAAAAGTGAATAGACATACAGGTTACTTAATTTACTGTTAAGTTTAAAATAAACAGAAAGGATGACCTTGAAAAGATGCAGGTTGATAGAAAGGAATGATTCATACTTTAAATGGGAATACATTTTAGACATGATATGAGATTAAGATAAATACTTTTGATGTATAGAAATTTAAAAATGGATGTAATATGCTTACAGGATGTGAGATTTAACAAGTCATGGCAGCCATTGAATGAACAGAAGATCAACGTGAAGAAAGGTTTGCATAGATGGGTGCTTCTCAAATGATTATTGTAGGCCAAACCAAGTAAGAACTTTTACTGAGGGATTATACATACAAATAAGACACAGTTTACTGAAACAATGGTAATGTCTAGTGAAGGATTTCACTAAAAACATTAGCAGGTGTTTCTTGTAGCAAATTAAATGTCAGCAGTGTGGAGGTCTAATGTTCATCATAAAGAAGTTACTAATTTTTGTGTATGACTTTGGTACAGTTCCTTTTCATTCTTGTCATGACAACAACATCCACAAATGGTACTGCACTTGTACAAATACAAATGGTATGTTCATAGGTTCATAGGTTTATACTAGGCTAACTGCCCTAGGGCATTTATAAGCCTAGCCCAAAGTTATGTGGCTTACGCCGCCCCTTATGTTAGAAATACTGTGCCCATTAGTTTGTTGTGCCTCTGTCCAGTAGTGACACAGAGATGATTCCCGGGGTAAACCTACGATCTCCCATCCACCGGTCAAGATTTCTGTTGAACAGAGCCAGCGAGGTGCTCTGCCTCACATGGACCGGGATTTTATTCCACAGCATGGGGAGTCTCTGGGTGATAAATCTATCCCTCCAGCACGTCCTATTTATATCCGTGCTAAGGTTTAAGTCTCTTGCTCTAGTGGTTTTGGTGGATTTGGATTTTTTGAGGTGGAGCATGTCCATTAATTCCGGGTTGGTCATGGCCTTGTATGTCAGGCACAGGCCACCTCTGAGCAGACGGTATGCAACTGAATAGAGTTGGAGTTTCTTCAGTCTGGCAGCATATGACAGGTTTTGGAGTCCCTTTATCCTTTTGGTGAGGAACTTTTGGGGTCTCTCCAATTGCTGCAGGTGTCGGGTGAGATACATCCCGAATGGGGCATTGTACTCGATCATTGGTCTGATAAGTGAAGAGTACAGGGGAACAATGACCTCACTTGATCTGGATGTGAATCCCTTCATGATCAGGTGGGCAATGTAGAAGGTCTTTCGAACCACTTTAGCAACGTGAGCGTCAAACGAGAGGCCACTGTCAACCTGGGTCCCCAGGTCCCTGATAACCTCTTCTGTGCTTAGTGGGTTGCCACCTATATGGTAGCTTGGGGTTACCTTGTTTTTCCCGAAGGGTATGACTATACACTTTTTTGCGTTTAACTTCAGGCCATGGCTCTGGCACCAGCTATCAGTTTCCGTGAGACCCTTCTGAAGGATGTCTGTGTCCGATGTACTATCCACTATGGCACCCAGTTTGCAGTCATCCGTAAAACTTTGTCAGCCATAGTCCTCCTATGTTTGCCTGTACTTCTGAGAAGTAGATGCTGAACAATAGGGGGCCAAGGACTGAGCCCTGTGGGACTCCACTTGTAACCGGCTTGGAGTCTGACATGGCTCCAGCAACTCTAACCCTGTGGGTTCTGTCCTTTAGCCAGTTTGCAACCCATCTTGTGGCATATGGGTTTACATTTAAGCTGGTAAGTTTCTCTATAATACCCGAGTGGGGTATTGTGTCGAAAGCTTTTGCAAGGTCAAGGTAGGCTGTATGGACTGCCTTTCCCTCATCAATGGCCTTGGTGACTGTTTCGAAGAAGTCGACCAAGTTCAAAAGGCAAGATCTGCCCTTGACAAAGCCAAACTGGGTTGGGTCCAAGGTCTGCAAGTCCCCTATGTCCTTGTTTATGAGTTCCATTATGATCCTCTCCATAGCTTTGCAGATCAGGCTTGTTAAGCTTATGGGGCGGTAATTACCAGGGTCCGTAGAGGCACAGCCTTTGTGGAGTGGGACCACAGTTGCCGTACGCCACTCCTTGAGCACATATCCTGTGGTGAGGCTAAGATTAAACAGCTGCCTTATGTGCGAGTTTAGTTCTTCATTGAGTTCATGTAGCACACAGCCGGGGACCCCATCCGGTCCTATTGATGCTGTGTTTTTAGCTTTAGAGAGAGCAGCTTTCACCTGCGCATTTGAGATGTCTGGGAGGCTACTCTCAGTTGGGATAGTTATCTCTCCTTTTGGGGGGGAGAGGGGGGTGAAGTTTGCGCTGAACCTGTCTACCAGTATGTTGGCAATGTCTGTGGGTTCAGTGATTTTTGTATCATTTTGGACTAATTCTGAGCATATCTGGGAGTTTCCACCCAGGTTTCTGACATAGCTGAAGAAGGCCTTATGATTGTTTTTTGAATCTATGGCAATTTTTCTCTCAAAGTTGGCCTTGGATGATTTTATGAGGGATCGTAGTTTCTTGCTAGTGCTGATCAAAGATGCCTTCCCTTTTTGGGATTTTGCTCTATCATGTAATAGCTTTCTCCTCTTATTGTAAAGTTTGTTTATGGCTGGGGTCCACCAGACTGGACATTTGCCCTTGGTGGAAAGAGTCTTGGTTTTATTTGGGATTGCCTGATCCATGCAGTCCTGAAGGTGTTCATAGAAGGCATTTGTAAGGGCTTCCACAGCTTGGGTTGTGGTTTCCATTGGCTCGGGGGCCTTGAAGGATACCACACCTGTCTTGAGTAGTGTGAAGTTTGCTTTAGAGAAGTTCTTCACTGTGGTCTTTTTTGTTTGGGGTGGGGGCGGGATGTGGATTTCTAGTGAGATTAGTTTATGATCTGATCTCACCAATGAGGGATATACTTCCGGTGTGGAGCATTTTGTCCCCATGTTCGTGATGATGAGATCTAGTATATTTTCTCCTCTTGTGGGGACGGTGACTAGTTGTTCCATGGCATTTGAATTTATGAACTCCAGGAACCTTTGGGCTAGAAAGTTTGGGCTCGAATAATGTTCCCAGTCTATATTCGGGTAGTTGAAGTCACCCAATATGATGGTGTTTGGTGATACATTTATACCCTCCAGTGTCTTCAGGAAGGCTGTGTGGGTTTCCTGAGTTTGAGAGGGTGGCCTGTAGCATGCTACAAATTGTAGAGCAGTTTTGCCTATGGTTAATTGCACCTGGATGGTTTCCGATGCTTCATGCGTAGCCACCAACCTGGAGGTGTGGGTATCCTTGATGAATATGGATACACCCCCTCCTTTTGTGGTGTGGTCCGGGTTTTGGGGCCGGAACGCATGATATGAGATGAAACCTGATAGTGCCGGGGTACTCTCAGGAGCCTTGAACCAGGTTTCAGTCACAGCACAGACATCGATGTTCTCCATACTGAGAAGGGCCTCAAGTGCGTGCATTTTGAGATTTAGACTTCTGGCATTGAGCAGCATTACCCTTAGTTTCTTCACGTTTTTGTTTTCTAGGATGGTAGGTTTAGAATTTGAGCCTTGCCTAAAAAAGGCACTATGGGGGTGGCAAGAGCCTTAGCCAATATCCGGAATCCCAGAGGTGACAGGTGCAAGCCGTCCCTTGCGAAGCAGCGTGGCTTGTCGAGCATGTCATCCCAGGCAGACAGGCACTGCATCCCCTTTGTATGACACCAGAAATTAAGCCAATTGTTAAAGCTGATCATCTTGTCACTATATTGTGGCATCATTCTTGGTGAAGAAAGGATACTGCTCAGGGTCAGGGTCATACCTGCCTGGGCTACATAATCAGAGAGCTCCTCTATGTCTCTTTTCATGTAGTCCAGGGAGGTACGTCTCAGGTCGTTCACACCAGCATGGACAATGACTGTGTCATACTTGTACTTGCCATGGAGTGACCTGAGTGCTTGTGTTATGTGGCGGATTCTCACGCCCGATAGGCAGCTTACCATGACCTTTTCCTTGTTCAGCCTGGTGAGTGGGACGTCAGTGTGTCTGACTATGGAGTCATCTATGACAAGTATGTTTGGTGTTGTATTTGGCCTTAAGGGCAGTGACTGCTTTGTACACTGATTTTGTTGTTTATGTGTTGTTTGTGTGGTGTATTGAGTTTGCAGTTGCTTGGGTGTCTGCTTTGGAGGCCTCTGCTGTTTAGGTAAATTTTTACTCAGAGCCTCCGAGTAGGTCTTGGTGTGTTTATGTGTTTGATTCAGTGGTGTGGTTGAGTTATGTGAGACTGGTATTGTGGTGTGTGTAGTTGCCTTCTCCTCCTGCCTGGTCTTGCCAGTCCTGAGTTGAGAGAGCTCAGCCTCCAGTTTGGCTAAATAGCTGCATCTCTCGCAAGTGTTAGTGTTACGTGGGAGGAGGAGTGGGTTGTCCGTGTACATGAGGCAATTGTAACATTGTCTCAGAATTCCCAGATTCACCAACTAGGCAGGAGAGGACGCCAGCATCTGACCCTTCGACATGCTAGAAAGATTTATGAGTTGGTATGAGACAGAAAAGTAGTGGGCTTAGCAGGGAAGTGGGCACTCCTGGGGGGTTTTGCTAGTGAGAGATTTGTATAATATAGGGGTGCTTGACCTGCAAAGAGAATGCTTATAAGACAAGGGATATGCTTATAAGACAAGTGCTGAGCTTTCTGAGAAGAAAAAGCTATTTGAAACAAGTGCTGCACTTTTTAGTGAAGGTGTAAACTGTTTAGGTTCCTAACAGAGCAGTTCTAAGGGAAAAATTGAAGAACAGACTTTCTGGAGCCAGAAAGAGTTTAACCTTGTTTAACCGGCGCTGCCCGATGCTGCTCTAGTGGCAACTCCGCTCTAAATCGCGCTAAAATACGTTAAAGCGTGCTTGATAGCAGGGGCTGGAAAGAAGCAGGAATAGACCCAAAACGGACAATAAAACTACAGTTTCAAGTCAGTAACCACCTCTACGGGGGGCAGGGAAGCTGCTCAATGTTATTCACTGCCACTGATCAACAGAGAGACTTTCCTTTAGCCCAAGCAAAAATGGCCTCACAGAAACTTTCAAATAGTTCAGGAACAGCAAGCCTGTAACTGAACTTTTTTAACTCTCAGAAAAGTGGGAAAAAAGCAAGATTTTTTTTTTGTGTTTGTTTTTTTCAGAGATAGCAGAGATTCACAAGTAATATCAAGTTATAACAGTGCAGTAAATGACCCCACACAAGAGTGCTAGGTCAAGGACAGAAAATATGCAAGTTTTAAGAAAAAAACGATTTAAAATTAAGTGCAAACAGGAAATTCAGCAAACAGCTTTTGGTTATGCTCTAAATACAGCTACTAATACAGAAATCAAGTTTAACAAGCCAGCAAATGCTCAAGCTAGGCAGCTATGCAGAAAAACTTAGCAAATAAACACAGAAAAAATACTTAAAATCTCAAAAGTGGCTCCGTTCTTCTCTCAGCATTTTTTCCTCTTGGAGGGTGCTTCACCAACAGCCAACAAGCCTGAAAAGATGCCCAAACCATGAGGCAACTAGGTTTTAAGAGAGGAAGATGAAGGAGTTTTGGAAATGACCCCTAGTGGCCAATAAAACTACAGTTTCAAGTCAGTAACCACCTCTACGGGGAGCAGGGAAGCTGCTCAATGTTATTCACTGCCACTGATCAACAGAGAGACTTTCCTTTAGCCCAAGCAAAAATGGCCTCACAGAAACTTTCAAATAGTTCAGGAACAGCAAGCCTGTAACTGAACTTTTTTAACTCTCAGAAAAGTGGGAAAAAAGCAAGATTTTTTTTTGCTTTTGTTTTTTTCAGAGATAGCAGAGGTTCACAAGTAATATTAAGTTATAACAGTGCAGTAAATGACCCCACACAAGAGTGCTAGTCAAGGACAGAAAATATGCAAGTTTTAAGAAAAAAACGATTTAAAATTAAGTGCAAAGAGGAAATTCAGCAAACAGCTTTTGGTTGTGCTCTAAATACAGCTACTAATACAGAAATCAAGTTTAACAAGCCAGCAAATGCTCAAGCTAGGCAGCTATGCAGAAAAACTTAGCAAATAAACAGAGAAAAAATACTTAAAATCTCAAAAGTGGCTCCCTTCTTCTCTCAGCGTTTTTTCCTCTTGGAGGGTGCATGTGCCTGTCTCATCTACAAGTAGCAAATTATAGAGTTCACAAGTGCATTTAGAGATGTCTTTATAAGGTATAGTGATGTTCAGTTTTTGTCTGTCTTATCACTGTATCTGCTGGCAGTATCAACAGTCATACTGGGTCCATGTTCAGTTTCACTTCAGAAGCACAGTCCTTCATTGGTTCAGTTTTTTTTCATATTCTTTTTTTTTTTCATATTATTGACAAGGGCCATTTTAAGCTACTGCAACTAGATTAGCTGTGGAGATATACCGGTCATTGGTCTGTTTGTCATTTCTCTGTTGTACAGAACTGAGCCACACTGTACACTGTAATTTAATAGCTGTCTCTATTATAACTTCATGCCAGGTGGAGGTATATTTATATAGTACATCTCATACTGCATAATGCTCCCAAAACTATTTCAGTGAGTGCAGAAAAGCAAGTCCATTGGGTTCTTCTAGAACTCATTATAAAAATTATTGTTAACTTCAGTATGGTTCCTTGCTTGGAAAGTTTCAAAAGCTGAAATACCATTTGGAGTGAGCTGGAAGAAATCTATCATTCTCATTTTTATGCTGGGTGTCTAGGGCAATGTCTCAGGTCATTCCTATATGACTAATAATGCAATTTATTGCTGTATTTATAAGATGAATATGTTTAATATAATTATTTTATTCTTATTCTAGTTTTTAGCTTTTTGATTATTGTTCAAGATTTTGATTTTTTTTACATTTAGATGTTTTTGTGGAACCTGAGAAATAGCAAAAGAAAGACTGTCTTTCAAAATACTGTTGGTGTTGATACAATGCTTCATTATAGTGGTGTCTTACTTAATAGTGGATAAGAAGGTGACTAACTGACCAGTATAAAGTCTGTCCGAAAGGCCGTGGTGGAAGACTAGTGATGGCTGAAGCCATTATTCCAAATGATCTGTACATGCACATGCCCAGAACTACTGTACCAGCCTTGGTACAACAGTCCTGGCACATGTCCAGGACTACTGTACCAAGACTGTTTTGCCTATCACTGTTGATTTAGGAGGAACATTTATGGCACACATTCAGAAAATAATTGGACATAGCACATTTTAGGTAAATAATTTCTAGGCTTTAAGTAGGATATGGGCAGTATGGTGCATATCAGTCACTACCACCATTACGTTTACCATAGCAGTTCCATATATTAAACTAATTTTACAATTAAAAAAATCTCCTTTCCAAGATGTCTCAGGAATTAATTACTGGGTAATTGTACTAGCCAATAATTACCCTGCAACTTCCCACAATTAATAGGAAATCTAAACCAAAAGTAAAAAGTCACGCTATTTACTAATATGACTTCTCACATCTACCCCGTGAGCATTGTAACAGGACATGGGTAGCCAGCCTATGCCCCCTTTCTATGTACTTTAAGTTACTGAGAGTACTTTTCTGGCAATTTCTAGTCATTTGACTAGAGATCACTGGGAACAGCAGACCTTCTGGTCTTCAGTAATGGTTTGCTCTTGAAGATATGCCTTTTTTATTTTTTATTGGAGGGAAACTAGATAGATATGTTGACAGTTGTAAAAGCAGTCAGTGTCCACATCATAATTTCGTCATATTTATCTTTATTTTTCATTTATTTTACTGTATATGAGGTGTGGATGATTGTAGCAGCAAGTGGACATACATCAGTGGTGCATTTATTTTTCTACTTTTGGTGATCACACATCAAACATGATCATCAAAAGTGGTTGTTTGCTTGGGGCGCTTACTGTAGATGAAAAGAAAGGTTAGGTGATCACTATTACGTTATAATTGCTGTAGCCTGGTGTACAAGGGGAAAAGGTAAAGTGTTTGACAGTTGAAAGTTAAAATACATTAGTTTGATAATTTGTCTTCCATTTTCAACATAACCTAACAACAGAAGAATACACAGAAGATGAATATCCTCTAGGGAGGTAGAGAAATAGGCTATATGGGAAAGTGCGGCACAGTTCTGTAATCTTACTTGTCTAGAGGAAGTTTAAGTGTCTATTAACATTAAGTTCAATTTCATTACTAAAGCCACTATGTCTTTCATGTTCTTCAAAACCACAAATTAGAAATGTAAACAGAAAGTAAACATCTCATTTTGGGGACTGACACTGTAGGAAAGCAGATGGAAACTATATGATTTGCACAAAACAATCATTAATACTGTTACTTTATGGAGAGGGGGTGAGTATACATATCCAAGACCAAAAGGCTGAAATACATTAATGTGGTCATTCTTTCATTTCCCTCACAATCAAGTAGTTTGGCAGTTGTCTTAGAGGATTAAGGAGTTGTCAGTGAACTATTTCCTGTGGTCCAGTGATGCAAAGTTTGATTCCCTCAGCCTCTGTTGCCTAACTGTGATTCTCAGCAAGTCACTTAACCAGATTCTGTTCCCAGGCTGATTCTGAAAATTGTCTATAGATATTAGTGCTCTATCCTGGAAAACAAATACAAATAATGAAATAAATAAGAATCAGAAGTGTATATAGAAGGTGGCTATCTTTTTGGGTATGGGTGAGGAGGCATACTATACATGATAGCACACAGTAGTTATATGATTGCTGCTGATACTAGCTATACTTCATATAGCTTGTTGGAGTGCAGTCTATGTATCTAACAGCAGTAAGATGAAATACATTATTGTGCCCATTTTCTTCTCAATTAGACATGAATGGTATACAGATTGTGATTATCATTCTTGGGGGACAGAAGAAGTATGAAAGCAAAGCTTTTATAGGATTATTTCTGAATGATTAGTGACAGTTTGTTTGGGTCAGTATCTGTCTCAAAGCAACTTGGTCATTATATTTATGTGACACATTCATAGTCAGAGGGTGTGTACCCTGTCAGTAGTGGCACATTCACTGGGACATTTGCATGTAAAAGGAGCTGAAGCTAGTTATTGTATTTTTAAAAACACAGTGAAGACGCTTCCTATATTTTGGCTTTTGACTTGTTACTTTATAATTATAATTTCACAGCCTCCTTAATGCAGATGTCTTTAGATTCAGTTCACTATATGCATGCACATATTGCTTTTTTTTCACAGAAGGCAGATATATACAATTATTCATATAGTTTTCTTTATAACATAATAATGAAAACTATTACTTCTTTGTTCCTGATTGATGTTTTCTAGCACTTCAGATGTTATTACAGAAAAAAAGAAAGGGGAAGCATTAGTGAGAACTTTAACTTGGCACTCAGAAATTCAGAGTGCAGGCATTTGTTCTGTTATCTTTGCATCAAAAAATACAACTTAGCAACAATTTATAAAGGATATCAGCAAATATTTTGATACTAAATATCAAACTGCTCAGAGATACATAACCCTGTATTAATAGCCTCTGCCACAGTGGTGCAGCAGTTAGTGTTGTCGCCTCTCGGCTAGAACACCTTCTGTGTGGAGTCTGCATGTCCTCTCCACAGTCGAGTAACGTTAAAGACATGTAGGTAGGTGTGTACGTGAATGGGTGTGCCTTCTTTGAAGGTTGGGCATTGGGCTGGCCAACTCGGCACCATAAAAAAATCCACTGTCAATCATTAGCGTACTGGAGCTCCGCTGTGGGGACCCCTAACCAGGAAAAGCCAAAAGACTTTTATTAATAGCCTCTACCAATGGGCCATCATAATATACCAGACTTCCAAGCTATGCTGTATGCAGTTGCTACTAGATGTTTTTATTTATTTAACATTTGTTTACCAGGAAAGTCTGACTTGGAATGAAGCCAATTTTCAGCAGAGACCCAGGGAGAAATGCTCTAGATGCATGTCTTTGAAACGTGGGAGGAAACTAGAGCACCCAGAGAAAACCCACATGAATGCAGGGAGGACATGCCGACTCTGCACAAAAGGAACTGCAGCCAAGAATCGAACCAGAAAACCTCTTGCTAGGAGGTGACAATACTACCAGTGCACCACTGCACCGTCTGAGCTGTTAATATACAGCTTTCACTCAAAATGGCAGAATGCAACCCATATCCAGAACTTGCTCTTCTAATTACCTCAGAAGTAACAGACCAGGGTGTATGCTGCATCTACTGACAAAGATAATGTCCTGTAATGTAAATCAGGACTGATAGGCAGTGAACTCCTTGGGGTTAGAATGGCATTACTGGATGTGTGTTGCACCCCAGAATCTTATTAGAATCACCCATTTTTTAATGAAAACTGCATTATGAAAACTGATATAAGACCACTTATATACAGCTAGCAAATCCACATTGCTGAGGACTTTTGCTGTCACAGTCTGGTACCATACCTAGTTTCCACCTGAGGATGACATCTACCTGTTCACAAGGCCAGGTGAAATTAGATATCCAGAACATATGTGAACTAAGTTCTCATTAGACCAGAAGAAAAATTTTATTTCACCATCCATATCAACATTTCTGTTACTGCATTTAGGACAAGGCCTACAGCCCAAGTGCTGCCAAGTAAATCAGAATGGAGTTACAGTGAAGTCCTTGTGGATGCAGTGACATTCTTCTGTGTGTGTGTGTGTGTGTGTGTGTGTGTGTGTGTGTGTGTGTGTGTGTGTGTGTGTGTGTGTGTGTGTGTGTGTGTGTGTGCTTTTTTTTTTTTTATTGAAGTGTCTTATTAGAATTTCAGAATTTTTTATTTTGAGCTGCCTTCAGGGAACTCATATGCAGCCTCCTATATACAGTTAGCATTTCTGAGGGTTTTGCTGTCACAGCACGACACTGTATGTTTACAGACTGTGTAAGAAAAATACAAATATGCAGAGTACAAAGTGCACTGTAGCTACAAATCATGTAGTTCATGTCCTCAACCACCAAATTGGTATTTCTGGTCTGGCAGCCACCTTATAAAATGCCTAATTTGTGTGTCTGTAATGTCACTGACAATTATAGGTTGATACATAAGCTAATCACTACCTTCAGGCTACAGCTGTTCTAGGTCTCCAGAAATCTGTCTGTGGGGCCCTGTTTCTGTGGGATTCTTGTCAATTTATAGGATGATCCACAGTGTGTTGGGTGTTTCATCACGGATTCATTATCTCATTTCAAAATGTAAATAATAATGCCACAACTGAATAAGTCAGTCACACCCAGAGCTGGATGATGGTCAAATGGTACCCTAGGCAGGGTAATTGATGATGGCCTCCCCTCACTGCAGCCAGGAACCCCCTATAGCCAGCCCACCCCCCCAGCCATTCTAGTGGCCATCTCTCTGAAGTTACCATAAACACTGTTCAAACTCATCAGTATGCATAAAACTTTCTTCTTTACTTCTGCAATGATTAATATTTGGATTTAATTTAAAACTTTTATTTCAAATTTTATAGCAGAAGCATTGCTCAACAAAACAATACCGTCTCACAATGAAAACAGACTTAGCATGAACAACAATAAACATCTCTGCCTTAGAAGCTCACATTCAGTAAAACTGCATTGAAACCCACACTTATTGAAAATTTATTTGGCCTAGGGTCCCATTTGACCATGATCCGGTCTTATAACAATTTTCATAAGTGTACCTTTGGGCTGTTTTTAAACCATGGGCCCCCTGCACTTATCTTTAGGACTATGCATAAATGTGCATGTTCTTTAATTCACCTTTCTGACTGGATTAAATTTCATTCCTTTTTTAATACTGCTCCACTTGTTAAAGTGTGTTTTACATTTGTAGTTTTGAACATTTTTCCAGTAAGCAGTGAAACAAAATGTATGAACCACTAATGACAAAACTATCCATTTCAGAACATTTCAACCATAAAGGACCACTCAGACTGCTGTCATTATAATCCACCAATATCCGTCAATATGCACAATCTCTGCAGAAGTAAAAGTCATATGAATAATTTAAGATAAACATAACTGTCATAACTGTAACTACTGAAAAGGTTCCTCTTGGCAAACAACATTTCAGTGCTTCATCTACAACTTCAGTGTCTGCTGCCCTTGCAGAATAAATTGCATATATTACATTAAAAAAGTGTGCCAGTAATCAGTCTAGCTGGTGTGGGAAGAGAAACCACAGCCTTTTGCACCAAAAGCAAGCACGCTACCTGCTGCACCACTGACAAATAACACACCTCTGAAACTATGACTGACATTAACAGACTATAATCCTTAGTAATCTACAAAAAAAAAATTAAAAGAGACCTGGCAGATAGTGTGAAGGTTTAAAGCACTTACTTGTCAATAATTAAGATCAGAGTCTGACACTCAACAAAGTCATTAAACTGGACAGTGCCCTCAAGAAGGGTATTTTACATACACACAGACATACCTGGGCTTGGCTGCACTGATAGCAAATCTCCTGAGGTTTCTAACAAGGCAGGTTTCTGGAGATTGCTGTGATGGAAGTTGGTGTGTTCCATGTTGTGTCTCCCACAAAGGCCTAATGCTGGTGGTGAGTCAGGTTTTATTTTTTATTTACAGGAGATTTCAGCCCCCCACCCACCCAGGCAATACAGGCAGATGTTATCAGTTATTAATAAAATGTTTTAATTATTACGTTCATGGCAATGGTATAGTTTCTGTGTTTTGAATACTGTTAAAGGACTCTGGCATGTTTAAGGGAATTATGGTTCCTCTGCTTGTAATAATCATGTTTTACATTTATTATAAACCTTCTTTTGTAAATAAATCAATATATGTTTCTTATCACTTATATTGGCATATTACCCACAAGCAACCAGACCATTTATAAAGAATAAAGTCTGATATTATTATAGGTAAAAAGCAAAATGTGCAACAGTCAATGTATTTATAATGGTAGATACTTTGTTAACCTCAGTAGACTATATGGTGTGAGCTAGGTGGTGTTACCTGCTTTCATTATAGCAATGTGGCAGTCGAAATTATGTACTTGGTTAAAATTTGAATAGAAATCCATGGATTGATTATGGCCTCCCAACTAAAGTCTGAAGGAATGACCATTGAGTCAAAAACATCAATCACAGGCAATCAAAATTACTCAACTGCTATCTACAGTTTGGATTAGAAAAATTACAAAAAACATTTTTGAAGGAGAGCAAGACTCCTTGAACACCGAACATGGGGGACAGCAACCCTATACCCCATGTTACTTAATTATACCAGCTCTGAGTTCACCTCCCAAATCCCTAAAACAGCATAATCTTGATCTAACTCGGACTAATATCAGAACTCCATGCTAGTCACTGTTGGGTGGAGTATTGATCAATAGTGTGGTAATCTTAATACTGGTACCCTACAATTATCTTTGTGGAGCATTATAGTCCTTTTCAAAACACGTTTACAATATTTTGAAATAAATATTAAGCTGATTAAACTTGTACTATAACATGTTTTCTGGCAACAGAGTATATGCAGCCATTTTTTTCATCTGTATTTTTTAATGAAGCTGAGAACAAAAGTGGCACTTGCCTTGCTTATTATGGTGGGAGTCCGTGTCCTTAAAACTAAACTGGAGTTTGGAATGTTTCAAGCATGACTTGTTTAGATGGCAGCGGTCTTGGCTGCTAACTGGATGGATAGTGGAAAGAGAAGACTAAGTATATTAACTTCACAAAGACTTCTCCACACACTGAAGAGCAATATATACAGAGAGGATACTGGGGTACATGAAGTAGGTCTGATTGTCGGTGGTGGAAAACATCTAATATTATTACTTTCATATATAAATGTCCTATGTAAGTAGTGAAGAATTCCTTTCAAAACATTAGCTTTGTTCCTGTGTACTGGACATGTAATCACAGAGGGAACCAGAAAGGGACATAGAGTCACCCTCACCAATACAGTACAGTGCAGAGTGCAGACTGAGACTCATCCATATACAGAAAAATACAAATGTTATACTGTATCAGGAACACATAGCAGACAATAAAATAACTAAAAATGACAATTTATTGCAATATACAGGATAAGTGCTTTCACAGCAATCCCAATTACTGCTTCATCAGATAGCACAAAAAAGAAAATCAGCACTTAAATACAAAAAAGCACCAATCAGAGGCATTCAATGTTTATACCAACCCCCTTATTAAAACACAATTAAATCATGAAAAACAATGTGTAATAAAGCACTATATACATACTACTTAGAACCAGAATTACATAGAACAATAAAAACATTCATAGCTCCAGAACTCACTTAAATAACCTCCGAGACTTACAACGGGCTGTAGAGGAACTTGCCCATTCAAACCTTTCCCTTTATGGACCTGCATTCTCAAGAGCCATCTTAATTCAAGATTTTCAGTATGATTTTTAATGTCACCCATTCTCATAGAGTCAAAAGTCCTGTCAATGACTCTAAACTTAAAGAAATGATGTTCACCTTCCATCATAACATGTTTCGCTAATGCATTTGATTCATACTTAATCCTAATCGCATATAGATGTTCTCTCATTCTATCCCTCATCCTATGATTACATTTCCCTACATAAAATGACAAGCATTCCACACAATGTGCCAGATATATGACATATTTGGTGTTACAGTCCGCACAAACTTTAAAATGAAACCTCTTCCCATCATTAGGACTCAAAAAAGTATTACTTGTCTCAGTGTGAATACAGTATTGACAATTACCACAAGGGGAAGTATTCCCCAACTAGCCATCTCTATTCCTATCTGCATGCCTGTCAGGATACCATAACATCTGTTTGAGATTCTTCTTATTTCTATAAACAGCAAACATTCTACAAACAGCTAAATATGAAACTAAAAAGGACATAAAAAAAATTAAGGCATCCCATTAACTCAGACTTGCTACACAAGCCAAAGACAACCCAAATCATTTGTTAGTTCTGTTATGAAAATAAGAAATTACATTCAATATTGCTCAGAATTATTTATTCATAAATGTACTGCCTATTCTGATCCACTATCCAGCATACAGGCTCATATATTCCAAATGGAATCAAGCCACCAACCATCACAACAGAACGTCTGCTAAGAATAATTTCCAAAATGAAGAACACCTCATCCTTGGACCCTGACAATATACCCAGATGCTTAATCAATAGTACTAAATGAGTATTGGCAGACCTGCTCTTCAGCCTCTTTGGCCTAAGTCTAACAACTTGATTTGTCCCACAAGAGTGGTACAAAGTTGTTGTGATGGCATTCCACTACAGTGGCCCCACCCCTGACTTGCAAATTAAAGACTTATCAGCCATACAAGTCTTATTTACAAAACCATGGAACATATCATAACTGACCTAATTAAGTATACTATCAAAAGTATTATCAGACTTGACCACCAGAGTTTGACTTTGTCAAGGGGAGATCTTATCTAATTAATCTTTTGAACCTCTTTGTGATGGTTATTCAGGCTGTAGACTGTGGGCGGACTCTCCACACAGTGTTCCTTGACCTCACCAAGGCATTTAATACCACATGACATGCTAATATACTAAATAAGAAGGAGCTCCAAATGTAGTTAGATGGATAGCCAATTGGCTTAGGGATAAGATCACACAGTAAGAGTAGGGGATGTAACCCCTGAGAGCATAAAGGTAAACAGTTCCTCAGGGATCTGTGCTAGGACCTCCTTTATTCAGTACCTGCTTCACAGATCTCCATATATCAAATCAGGGTCTGTGGTTAACAAAGTTCGCAGATGACTGTAAGCTGGAAGTTGTCATCAAATCCCACTCTGACATACAGGCACTTCAACAGGAGCTTGCACTTGTTAATAGCTGATGTACAAAAAATGAGCTCAAACTTAACACTAAAAAATGTGACATTATAGCATTCTGTAAATAACTACTATTTCCAGCTTATAGTGTAGATAACACGCAACTTCAAAATGAAAAGGTAGTGCGAGACCCGAGTACTTAGGTGGATAGCTCCCCCATGTTTGATCATGACATATATATATATATATATATATATATATATATATATATATATATATATATATATATATATTGTCACGTCCTTGCACTCCACACTCATCAGAGCCATCATTGAGTACAATGTCCCCTTTGGGATGTACCTTACTAAGCATTTCAAGTAACTAGAAAGAACCCAGAGGTTTTTAATGAAAAATATTTTAAGATTAAAATGCCTGAGCCACCAAGAGAGACTGGAGGCTTTATCTCTATAATCAGTATTATATAGATTCCATAGGGGTGATATGTGCCATGCTTGTGGGGTTATAAGAGATACAGTAGTCTAAGAATTTTTATACCTCAAAAAAATTAAACAGTTGCAATAACACTAGGGCCAAAGATCTACATCTACTCCAACAAATAAATAAAACAAGGTGGGGGATAGATTTGTCACACAGAACCTAACCCTTCTCCTGAACAAAATTCCCTTTCCAAGTTAAGTAGTGTGACATACTGTCTGCCTTTAAAAGGAAGCTGGATAACTGGATGGCTATTCATAACTTTACTCCTGGTATGAATAGCTTGGCCCTTATGGCCGCGGTGGTGCAGCAGTTAGCATTGTCGCCTCACAGCAAGAGGTTCTCCCATTCGATTCTCAGCTGGAGCACCTTCTGTGTGGAGTCTGCATGTCCTCCCCGCGGTCAGGAGATGTTAAAGACATGCAGGTAGGTGTGTGTGTGAATGGGTGTGCCTTCTTTGGAGGTTGGGCGTCAGGCTGGCAACTCAGCACCGTAAAAATCCACTGCCAATCATTAGCGGACCGGAGTTCCGCTGTGGCGACCCATAACCGGGATAAGCCAAAAGACATTACTATGAATGGCTTAGCCCTCCTTATCCTTGAAAAGGGAGGCAAAGCCTAAGGGTGGGCATTGGCAAGGCAGCAATGGCCTTGTGGCTCTTATGATCCTATTAACTTATGAAAATACAGAAAAATAATGTTTTAGTTATGTGGCAGCACATTTGACAAACATACAACTAACCCCACAAAATACTGCCAACATTTATTTTTCTACAAGACACAACTCAATGTGCATAGTTCAGAGGTTCATAGGAGATTACTAAGCTAACTGCTCAAGAGCCATTACAAGCCTAGCCATTGATTCCCCAGATTTTTACCCTATTTACTCTATCCAGGAGATAGGAGATGGATTAGGTTAGTGCCACTGATAACCAGATTTACCCGATTTACTCTATCCAAGGGGTAGGGGATGGTTAACGTTTGTGCTGATGTTTTTGAGAATTTTGTGCCTAAGCTTTGAGAATATTACAGACTGTTCCTGTCCATAAGGGACATGGGTGCTACCCCAGGATTAAATTTATGATTCCCAGTCCACTTTTCCATGTTGCATTTGAAGATGATAATGGCAAGGCTCTGCCTAACGAAAATGGGGATCCTGTTCCATAGGAGGGGTAGTCTCTGAGACACAAATGTGTTTCTTTAGCATGTCTTATTTACATCACAGACCAGGTGTAGATCCTTGGATCTGGTAACCTGGGAGCAGTTTTTTTTTTTTTTTTTTTTTTTTGCAAATGTGTAACATTTCTATCAGGGTTGGATTTGAGAGTGACTTGTAGGTTAGGCATAGACTGCCCCTTAATAGTCAGTAGGAGACAGAGTAAAGGGATAGGACCTTTAGTCTCTCTGCATAAGTCTTTTCTGGCGATGAACCTCTGAGGCTGCTCCAGTTGTTTCAGGTGCCAAGTCAGGTACATGTTGAATGGTTCATTGTACTCAATAACTGTTCTAATGAAGGCAGAGAACAGGGGACCTATAACCTCCTTTGTTCTGGATGCCATGCCCTGTGCAGCAGAGAAGGACTTCCTCACCACCGTGGACACATGGTGGTCAAGATTTAGCTTATTGTCAATGTGTGTACCTAGCTATCTTACCACTGGGTCCACTCTTAGGGGTGTGTTATTAATGCTATAGTTTGTATGGGTGTTGGACTTCCCAAAGGGTATAATTATGCATTTATTTATATTTAGTTTTAGGCCATGGCTCTGGCACCAGTCAGTTACCTACTTCAGACCTTTCTATAGGATATCAACATTTTTGGAGGATTTAATGATTGCCCGTAACCTGCAGTCATTAGCAAACATGGTCAACCAAAGGACATCTACACATTAGCAGTGAGTTTGAAGAAGTATATCCCAAACAGGAAGGAGTCCAGCTCTGAGCCCTGTGGTACTCCACAAGTAACTGGCCTCTTGCTGGATGTGGATTCTCCCACTCTGACAATATGTGTCCTGTCTGTCAGCCATTTGGCTAGCTATCTGGTGACGTAGGGATTTATACTCAAACTTGTGAGTTTGTCTATAATTCCTGAGAGGGGAATTGTGTCAAATATTTTAGCCAGGCCCATGTAGGCAGTATGCACTGTTTTACTCTCATCCATGGCCCTAGTGATCTTCTCAAAGAAGTCCACCAGATTTAGCAGGCATGACCTGCCCTTGACAAAGCCATACTAGGTTGTTTGGAGAGTTCCTGTGTCATCGTTTATTAAGCCCTTGATTATTCTTTCCATGGCCTGGAATATAAGACTAGTCAAACTTAAGGGGCTGTAATTTCCTGGTTTCATTGATGGTCCCCCTTTATGCAGAGGGACCACTGTTGCTGTCTTCCACTCTTCAGGGACAAAGCCAGTCTGTAGGCTGTGGTTAAATAGGGATGCTATTAGGCCTGACAATTCATATTTCAAGCTATTTAAGAGGTACCCTGGGATACTGTTGAGACCCATCAATGCCGGGTTCTTAGCCTTGGAGAGAGCACTAATGACCTGCTCTTTTCTGATTACCGGTAGAGGAAAAGTGGAGGGTATTTCTTGGGGGGTAACTGGAGGTGACGGGGGGGGGGTAAAATTTGAGATTAATTTATTGGCCAGCAGATTAGCTATATCTTCTGGCTGGGTATAGGTGGAGCCACTTACAACAAGCTATAAACATTTTTGGATGTTGTTCCTTAAATTTTTGGACATGACTAAAAGTGCCTTGTGGTTGTTTTTAGCTTGGGAGGCTGTTTTTGCTTCAAAGTTCACTTTTGAAGACTTGCCTAGTCCCCTAATTTGCTTATTTAGACTAATGGGGGACTTTTTACTTAGTTATGCATCCTCTCTCTTAGTTCTAGACAGGATTTTCTTTTTTGTTGTATGGCCATTTTATACCAAGCATCTTAATAAAATTCAGTCAAATCTTTTTCTTATAAAATCAACATATTCCTAGGTTCATAGGTTCATAGGTAGGTACTAGGCTATCGGCCCTGGGGCCTATACAAGCCCAGCCAAAAAGGTACCCTGGCTTTTGCCACCCAAGAAAATTATTTTCCTGTGCCACTGTCGAGCAGAGCCACAGAGGTGATCCCCGGGGTGAATTTCCTATTTCCCATCCAATCATCAAGATTTTTCTTGAAGAGTGCTAATGAGGAGCTTTGTTTGATATAGATAGGTAGTTTATTCCAGAGTATGGGAAGTGGTTCATATCTTCTCCTCTTACACCATCCACAACAGGCCAGAAGATTTGGTAGATAAGCTTATTTATTTTGCTAGTGATTTACTTACTTACTTACTTGTCCTTTGTTGAAGGAGGTTAGGAAGTAATTGAATTAGGCTGAGGGTTTGGAGGATGCTGGGCTTCTAGAAGTCATGAGATTTTTGCTGCTCTGTAAAGCATTTTGTAACTTTTCCCATCCTTCCACTCCAAGTGTTTAAGATCCTTCAACACTGAATGTCTGATGAATATTCAATGTTATGGCCAGATTTTCAATTATTTAAGTCCCAAAGACTACCAATATTTATGGTGTGCTTTACAAATATCGATCAAGAACAAGTTTAACAGCTTTCCAGGCCTGCACATCTAAATGCATAAGCAAATATAATCAATGCAAGCCTGCTCAAAAATACAAGAATAGCCTCTACCAGCAATTATAGTAATTTGGAATTCATGATTATCTATGGCAATTATAGTAATTTGGAATTCATGATTATCTATGGCTGTTTGTCTGGCAGACAAAACAGAGAAAAAAATTGCTGAAAACCACTTTCAGTGAATAGGCCTCCACGGTCACACAACAGTGAGCAATGGACAACACAACATATTTGCTGAAAGTGGCTTTGAGTGATAAAGCCATCACTCTGTTGCCAGGCGCATTCCAGAAATTTGAGGCACTGCTACACAAAACTGGAACTACAAATAATAACTGTTCTACTCAGAAGCAAAGATTAGATTGTTGGTAGTTCTACAAAAGAACAAATGTAATGTGTACTGTTTCTAACTGGGAGCATGTTGATATGATTTTTCTTTTATATAAATGTATGTTTGCCCATATCTTTACGTGATAATTCAAGATGTTATAAAAATGTTGTACATGGACTATCTCAGACATCATGGCATCCTCTTATATTACCATATTGTACAAGTGTACACATACAACTGCTGTATTTTGCATTGGTACTGTGCTTTAGTGATGTTTACAGTCTGCTGATTGGTGTCTTCCTTGTACTTGTAACATTGTTCATAGTCATACATCTGCTAGAGATGCTTATATTCTCCTGTTTGTTGTATTTTATAATTACAACAATGTCTATATCTTAATGTTTGTTTTATTCATTGTATTTACCACAATGACCTGTGCCATGGCTGAAAATGGTTCTCGGATCAGTTTATTTACCAGGTTAACAAGATAAAATAAATATTTACATAAATGAGCAAAGAAAGAAAGAAAGAAATGAATCAATTATTTACCTCGGTGTCAATGCTTCAGGACATCAGACAATATTTGAAGTCACATGTATATAGACTCTTTTCTTCACAGGCTTTCTTGCCAGTTTTATGTAATTTTTGTATACTGCAAATATCGCCTTTTCAGTTTACTAAGATAAAGATTGCAGCTTGTATACAAATATCCTTTCTGCATGCAGTATTTCTAGCTTTTATAAAAATTGTCTATCTGTATGTGATACTGTTACATATTCTGTACTTTTTTATTTTTGCTGTTTTTTTTTCATTTGTTGCTCTCTGCATGCATTCCAAGGGTTGAGCCTGAAATAGGTCCAAATGGACCACTACCTTGGTCAATAAATTTGAATAAATTATCCTCACAAATTTTGTTCTGCTTTATTATCTTTGTAGCTGCATCAATTATTTCTTTCTTAGGCCATCTGCTCATCATAAAGCTTTGCTCCACTTTCTCCAAAACTTGATCTCTTACTGTATAATGCCCTTTCTTCTAATCTTAACGAATTTATAGGTTCATAGGTGTTTATAGGTTCATAGGTGTTTACTGAGCTAATGACCATGAGGGCCTTTTCAAGCCTAGCCATGCATCCCAAATCTCTGACAAGTTCTGACACCCTTGATAAGTGTAAGCATGGGCCTGGGAGATGAACCATTTACAGGTTACCTGTTTGTATTAGAGACATAGGTGCCAAACCAGTGATAAATTTCCAATTTCCCATCCAATTGTCCAAGTTGCACTTGAATTGGATTAGGGAGGAACGCTGTTTCATATGGATGGGGAGCCTGTTCCATAGATGGGGTAGTCTACTGGGATACATACCTATCTCTCCAGCAGATCCTATTTATATCACAGGCAAGGTTTAAGTCTTTATTATACACTCAGCTATCATGTTGACACAGTCATTTGTTAAATCTGCATATTTTTCCCCTATTTCTGTGAGCTACTGTGGATGTCTTAATATATAGTCTAGCATGCTGTTTTTTACATACTTGTAAAGTGAGCTTACATAGCAACCGAATTAAAGCCCCCTCTTTCTTTTCCTCTCTCTCTCCTTAGTGATTATGATCTTAGGTTGTTGAAATAGTTGCCAGTGGCTTATAATCAGTTTTTACTTTTAAAATCTGTCTGTACAAATATGTGTGAATATTCTCACATGCACTCACAATTGTCAGAGTTGTTTTTTTCAGTCTGTGATCACCTCTTCTCTATATCAGATAAAGGTCTACTTTCATGTGCAGCAATTCTATTACTATGTACAACAACATATAAATAACAAGTAACAGCATACTACAGATAACTAAGACATTGTGGTGTGGTAGGTTCATATCCCAATGCATCTCTCACCTTTGGAACAAACTTCCACTGCATGACAAACTGAGTGGCAACTTTGGTATCTTCAACATAAACCAAGATAATTGGATTTGCAGCATTAAATTATCGCCTGATCTATCTTGCCTCACCCTCCTTGAGGCTGGAGGGACCTTCTGAATTTTTTTTTTTTTTTTTTTTTTTGTTAAAGCTTGTAATTGTGTGCAGACTGATTGCCTATTACTTACCTACAAATCTATGCACCAATTTTTGTTTTAATATGGCTGTTATCTCTACAGGGCTTAACTGAAGTAATGCATAACTGCTTCTGAGTGTATTTTTTTCTATAAGTGTTACAAAAGCATTTGTGAATGTTACATCCACTTAAAATAATGTCTTTTTTCATTAATTTCCTTAGTGATGCTATTCTAAAATAAAACAATTTGCCATCTCAGAAAGACTTCTTATTTCCTTGGTATTTACTGGTGGTTTTATATCATGCAGTGCCTTAACTTTGAGACGTGCCTTTCTCCAATAAAAGATTTAATCATAAATCTCAAACACTGATTTGGCAAACTTACATTTGTTTCCACTCAGTGCTAATAAATTTTCTTTTAACCTTTCAAGTATATTTCTTACTGTTTTACTATATTTTGCATAAATTTTCTATATATAATTATATCATCAATATAATTCCTTACATTTTTAATCCTTCGATTTCTTACTGTATTATATTCTGAAGACGTCCTGCCGCTTAACTCTCTGCTCACATCCCCCAAATAATTTTTATCTGTTTACAGCATGTTGGCAATTTGATTATTCATTGACACAGATCCATCTTACTAAAAACTTTTGCTCCATTCAACTCCATAATGATATCGCCTATGGAAGCTCTACTCTGCTATATTCTTTGTCATGGTCTCATCATCACCATCATCATCATCCCCTTTTTCCCATTTACATGGGGTCGGGGTATCGTGTTAACTGTCGCCAACTCTCTTGATTCAGTGCCACTCTCCTGCCTTCTTCAACACTCATGCCTGACTGTCACAGATCTTCTTTCACACAATCCATCCACCTCTTTGCTGGACACCCTCGCTTCCTCTTGCCTTCTTCCTGTCTGTCCCAAATCTCCCTCACCAGATTGTCTTCTGCTTTTCTACATGTGCCCATACCATCGTAATCTGTTTTCTTTGATCTTTTCTGCAATTGGAGCTACTTTGGCTTCTGCTCTTATGTCCTCATTTCTTCGCCTGTCCCGCAGTGTGCATCCTACCACCTTCCTCAGGCACTTCATTTCCATCACCTCTTGCTTCTTCAACTGTTCTGCCTTTACTGCCCAGGTTTCTGTACCATACAGTAGTACTGGTCGCACCACTGTCTTGTACACCTTACTTTTCAGCTTCTTTGGCATTCTTCTGTCATATACTACACCTGATACTCTATGCCAGTTGGCTGCAGCCCCTCTGATTCTAGCTTTGACCTCTTCATTCAGACTACCCTTTGTCATGGTCTATTAGGGTAGTTAACCATATTTATGCAGAAATATACTTTGTTATGTTACTCAGGCTTTGTTAGCATAACTAAGGGCGATATCCAAAGTGTCAGACCTGTATCTTTCTCTACTGTATCAGTTTCTTCTAGATTCCTTTGCTCTTTTTCCCCTTTTGTTCTAAATTGTATTTAATTCTATTGTGTGGCTATGCCACTGATTTCAAACGAGAATCAATGTGTGAATTTAGTTAAGAATATTTTAGTGTATGCATTCCTATATTCTAGATTGTTTTGCATTCTTAGCTTTCTCTGCTACCACTGAGTTTAATGTTCTTATAATTCTTTGAACCATATCTGTTGGACAGCTTAGTAATGGTGAACTAATATACTGACAATTAACCAAGCCAATCAGTTTAATTCTAAAACATAAAATATGATTTGAGTGTTTGTCATTAAAATATTTGATTTCATTAAAATATCAGCTGTGCCACTTTTGTTTTTTTTCTCATTGTGTAAGTTTCAGTAGTTGAAATATTTGCTGGCTGCATTTTTTTTTCCTTTCTTTCTTTTTTATTGCTAACGTTAGAATTTAAAATAATTCTTGCCTCTATATTTTCTTTAGCCTTTTGTTTATCATTTGCATTGTATCATCACCTAAATGATGTCTCCTTTCTCTTACCTCCTTTTTCTGTTTCAGGTTACCCTTTCCTACAAAGTAGTTCTCCCCTTTCTCTTTGTTGCCCTTTTCTATTGTTCAATAATGTTAAAAATAAAGCTTTAAAAAATAAATTGGGTCATGTGTGTACATTAGAATTTTTCTTCTTTTCCGTTTTTGGGGAATGAAATCCCATATTTCCATACTGGGTCCATATTTCCTCCCCTGTTACATTTTGTTTAAAAGAAAGAGTTTGAAAATAACTACTTATGTCATTAATATCGATTGATAAGTGATTCTAGTATGGATACCCATTGGACCTCTACTCTGAACTCAATTTTATTTTCACCAGAATTAGTCATAAATTGATTCACAATGCACAAAAAGTTAAAACTATGATATTAATGTCTCCACTTCATCTTAGTTAAAAGGAACTGGAACTACTCATTGGGTGTCAAATCTAAGCTTTTGTGATTAGGAGTCAGAGTTGATAATATTATTTTTGTGTGCTGCCTTTCTTTATCATCTAAACGGAATAACACATCATTACCGGTTACTGTTACTTCACAAATTTAAGGATATGTTTCTCTTGGAGTTTAGAAGACTTTGGAGAGCTTTTACTCTTAGCAGATATTCAGAAATAAATTTGACACTGTATTACATGAATCAGTTCAAGTGGCAGCATGCACAGAGGGACTGATTCAGAGAACTGCATAACTAAACCTTCTGTTACGGCAAGTAGCATTGTATACATCATATGGAAATAATTGTATAATAACGTGCAAATGAAAATCAACACACTAATGAGGGATACTGCATATGTAAATAACAGCAAATCTGGCAGTGTGATTCAAAAGTATAATAATAGTACAATCACCTACAGTGATCAGCTTTTCTGTACACCTGCATTTCTTGGTGAACAAGATTACCAAATGCACAATGACACTAGTATAAGAATCTACTTAAGTACTCAAAATATGTTATTAGCAGCTTTGGGTGCCAAAGTCCGTGATGTTATACTCCACCAGACTCTGTGTCACACAAAGGTTTGTCAGCAGTTGACATACCATCACTTCCATGAGCCAGGCACAGTTGACTGCTAACATATGGACAGTAATATCATACTGGGAACTGTTTAACTGGTACTGTCCTCACATGTTATCAAGGGGGAGGCATGGAATGCCAATCCCACTGGACACAAAGGTTTGGGTACAGGGATCTTCTATTGTCCAAATAGGACACTTGGGTACACCTGAAGAGTCCCACTCCCACATCCAGACCACCTCTGGCAATAAGTGTGTTGTTTGTGTCACTGCTCTGTGTTACTACAAACAAATGTGCAGTATCTGTGTTGTAAGAGCAGCCCCAGTATGAGACCTTGCATCAGCTACCTCTTGTGCCCTGTTCCTTGCATGCAGTATTATTTCGCTCAACCTGTGTATCACCTACAGCATTGCGCAGTGATTGCCACCTATATCATTTATCTGCTGTACCACATCCTGCCGCATCAGGTCCTTTAAGGCCTTGTCTGACTTATCAGTGCCCAGGATATGCCTACTATGTGTCTGTAGACCACCAGCAGCAAGTCTATATCATGAGCTGTAAACATTAAAGTGCATTGTCACTGTTTTTGCACCATGATATCTCCAGTGCACCTATGGAAACAAACATGGATCAATGTGTGCACACAGGTCTGTCCATGTTGGACAACATCCACTGACCTCACCACCTTTCTGGTAGGTACAGAGTTGTAAACCCCAAAATGAGTCTGAAAGTGTTCCCAGGGAATTAGTGCTTTACCCCAGTAAGCAAATACATAAATAAAAATAAACAAATAAATATAAATACATAATTGCTGCAACACTGTGCCAGACTGTGTTATGTGTGGGCATGTGGTGCACATAAACTTTCTTCAGTGCAGTGCGTGTCCTCTGTGTCCCAGCAGGCTATGCTATCCTACCCCACCATGCTAAGCCATATCCAAGCCAGAGCCATTGCAGTGTTAGCACATGGCATGACAACCACATGTGGCAGCCATACACTGCGAAGTTATCCCTGCATGTGCTATACATTACCAGTAGCTCTGTCTGCTGTACACTTCTCTATAATTCCTAGTAATGCAATCTGCTAGGGTATCAAAATTATATCCATTTCTGTAGCACAGTTTCTCACGATATGGAAATCAGACTGCTCATAGTGCTGTTTATGGGCTCTTAATGTGACAATTGTGCTAATTTCTCTGAATAATGTCAATAATGCAGTACATTATCAGCCCTGTTTTCTGCTATGTCTTGTGCACATGTGTTATGATCAATTAAGGCATGCACAGCTTTGTAGACAGTCCACGCTACTATAACTTTACAAAGCAGTAATGTCTGTGGGCATCCCATTACTCAGCTGCCCACTGAGGGCATGCTCAGGCATGTAGGTTACATATGCTGTGCACAACAGTTCCTAATTTTTAAATAATTTTTATTTTTTTTCTTACTTATAAATATTTTTCCTACACTTCATCACTCATAGGTTGTTGTTTAAAACATGATTGATCACCAGTATTATCCTGCGGTCCACTACTTGCAGCCTGTTTTCTGTGGCAGTTGAATCTTATTAAAGCAGAAACTAAGTAACCATCAGGCAACGCATCAAAAAGGTGATAAGTCTCTTGTCTAAGTACCTGCACCTGAACCTGGCAGTCCTTAAGAGATGTAACCTGAATTAGATGAGCAGCTTTATATATATTTGATATATATAATATATATATATATATATATATATATATATATATATATATATATATATATATATATATATATACACACACACACACACACACACACACACAGTATATATTTGTGTGTGTGTGCACGCGCGTGCGTGTATCTGTGTGCGTGTGTGCTTGTGTGCGTGTGTGCATGCGTGTGTGCGTGCGTGTGTGCATGTGTGTGAGAGTGTGTGTGTGTGTGTGTGTGTGTGTGTGTGTGTGTGTGTGTGTGTGTGTGTGTGTGTTTAAATCTCCAACCCTCTAACCAGTTGCCTGAATACTCTGCTGTTGCTGAGTGTATAATCACAGTGAGCTTGTGGCTGACGGTTGACAAATTGGAATGCCTGAGTTGGTAGTGGAAAAAAGTTGTGATTAAACATCTGGCCATTTGGAAATGCTAATAAATGAGTGACACAGCTCAACTAAGAACAGTGTGCAGTACTATTTTCTTCAGTTCTCTGAGAAAGTTATTAACATTTCTTATTACTTGGAGGTGCTTTCAGACCAGGTGGAAACCTTGATTCCCCTGTAAGTGGCTGCTGGAACCTAAGGATTTTAACAGTTTGAGCAGCATGAGCTGACACAGCTTCTGAGTTGAATGCAAACTGTCAGAATGCTATGGCGGCAGGCAGCAATGTACGTTACTGCCCAAAGATTCTGACAGCTATGTAAAAGCACTGCCATGGTCCAATATTCTAAATTATTGCCCATTTTCTTTTTTTTCATTCCAATAGTCCACATATATTAATCCCTGATTCTAACCTCACTCAACATGCTTATCTCCATAGATCAAGGTTTGAAGGCACTCGCATGGAAGCCAAGTTACAGCACTTAGGGAAATGTATTTTGGCATGTCCCATTAAATCCCCACCCCACCACCTCCCACCCACCTGAGAGATCATGCCTCCCAGGCAGGCATGCTTTGTGCACTTGGACGTCAAGAAGAAGGATCTCCCTTTGGTGTAAATTAACACCTTGCAGCTTTCCCCAATGTCCCTAGGAATTATTACAGTAGCGATTATCCAAGAGATGTGTGAAGCCCTACAGCTGCAACTTCCTCTCCAACAAACTTGCCTTTAGGCACCCATACTTCTAATCACTCCCCAGTTATAGACATCATAGATAGGAAATCTCTGTCTCTGCCATTAAGCCATCATGAGGAAAGTTGTTGGAGGAAACGCACGATGTTAAGGGAGAAAGATGTTCCAGAAGCATGGATCACTATCTGTATATTACAGAAAAAGATGACCATGGCAAAACAGTGGCAGAAGTTTGTTCTGCTCACAAATGCACCTGTCTACCACAGAATGTAGGTATTGCTGAAATTCAATAGGATGTATAGTCAATCAATTCTTTAGTTACTCTAGTATTTACTGTGTAGAAAACACCTTATAATGGGTTAAACATGGGTGAATGAGGCAGCAGAAGTAACCATAAAAACAGGATAAAACAAAAATGTACATCATTATCTGACTTGGCTACGAAATAAAAGTAAAGAAGAAAGAAAAATACAGGTATTATCATATCACCGTAATTGCTGATTTCAGCTTTAGCAGCAAGGAACTGTTGATTCAAAAAAATTTTCATTCATTAAGGGCAAATAATAACTGTTTTTGATTTAGAAACTGTGTAATCCATTTGGAACAAATGTTTTCTTGTTCTGTTTTACTTGAGCAGGGAACATTTTTAAGGCAAAAAGAGAATAGCACAAAGAGGTCAAGCAGTTATAAAAGCCAAATCAAGTGGTGCTTAAGGTTTGAAAACCTTGGAGCAGATTTCTGTTTTTTTTCACCACTGCCATATGGTTTCACAGGAAGAATGAAACAAAGAAAAAAAAAGACTGAAGATAAAATGTTTATCAGCACAATGAAATTCTGGCAAAGGCAGTTAATCGTGTGTTAAGTAGACAGTTGTTTCTTCAGATGTAGAGGAGAATGCATCCTGAATGTTTAAATAGTAAATATTTGAGAACTATGACTGCAGCTGCAGCCCGTGACCTTGGAATTCCTTCTGCAATGTGGACTGCCTTCCTTAATTCCTTACCTGCCACTCTTACTTAGGCATGTAGGTGAACTACTTAAAAAGTTAAGTTGATTCCTCCTATATTGAGAATGATGTTTTGAGACCGATTCAAATCTTTTTTCAAGAGTCTCCTACCATGGGAATTTTCAATAAATGGCCAGTCACTTAACCTGACAGTAGGAGGCTTCAGCTTTTGAGTCAGACCTGTCTCGAGTGCTAATAAAATGAACGCTTTTCAGTCTTTCTACTCAGCATAAAGTAAGGAAAGAATAAAGTGGTCTAATGAAAGGACAGTCTTACGAAATTCGAGAACAAGGCTCCAAAATACCAAACCCTTTTACACAGTTTATGCCTTTGTCTCTGAGTGCTACAGACAGGCAGTGTATAATAATGGTAAAAACAGAAACTAGGCCTTTAACGTACCAGTAGACTGCAAGGATTGAAAAAATAACAACAAACTTACTGGCAGTAAACTTACCTTTCAGAAGAGAAAGCAATCCTTTCATACACTATCATGTAGAAATACATTATAATCCATTTTATACACAAAATACTATTTATCTATTTTACTACACAAAATAGTATTTATCTATATACTCACTGTTATCAGGCTAAGACTGTTAAACACAAGTTCTTCTGCGCAGGGCTGACCTGGAAGCATTTGGTAAAATGACCCCATCAGTCACAAACGGTGGGGCAATGCTAATTGAAGTAGCTGGAATTATTGTGTAGAATACTATGCATTCACAATTCATTAGCTTAATGTTCTACACCAGTTTACTAGGGCATTAGGAACATTACTTTGCCATGGTTCCATATTTTCATCTTGCTTGACTTCTTTTGGAGTTTTTATCTACTGTTATGTCAGTGTACCTTCCCTATGAAGTGCAAGCAAAATTATATAGTACAGCATGTCTTATCTACAGGTGACATGCCGTTCACACCTGAGACCTGTTTAGATGACTGCTCAGGGCCTGGGATTGAGCTTTGTGTCCCACACAGTGGAAGCTGGGACATCTAACATCTTGCAATATGTCCTGAGTGTAGAAGTCAACTGCATCATCCACCAGGTTACTTGGGTTAATGCCTGCAGGAGTTCTCAGATATCCTCATTAGCCATATTCATTGATTTTCCTAGATTGTTGATATTGGGAGATTCTAATTTCTTGGTCGATGATGACACCTGTAAGCTGGCCATGAAGTTTTTGTTGAGTGTTAAAAATCTTTGGCATCATTCAAGTAGTTTCCACTACTAATTTTTCAGATTAGTGATGAAATCAGGGACTTAGCCTGACCAAGAGAAGTGCTCTACCAACAATCACCTGGTTCACCATAGGCTTGGTCTTCCTCAATGTGAACCTTCTGAAATGGAGCTGGTTAGATATAGGGGATTTAAGGCCTGTAAACTCAGATGTTATCAAACAGCTGGACCAAATCTTAAAGTGGGTCAGTGCTGATGGTGCAGATGCAGTGGTGACTACTTATAACAATGAGGTTACTGCTTTCTTTTTTATTTATTTATTTATTTATTTATTTATTTATGTTAATTGTGGTGGCCTACATACACCTTTTTCATACTTAGCATGAGAGCAATCTCTGGTTAAGTGAATTGCTTACAGTTCTACGGTAGGCAAATGGAGGCTGAGGAAATCAAACCTTCAACTACAGAAAGCACTGGCTCAGTTCACCCCCATTAGTGTATACTCTAGGGCAAGCATATGAGATGAATCATGGTTTGACCATGAACTGAGAATGATCAGCGAGGGAAGAAATTTGAATGGTAATGTGCCTGGCTCTGCGTTCTAGAGGGTAAATTTGTTCTGGATGAGAATTATGCTCAGTACCAGACAGAGATCTCTTGCAATAAGGCCACATTTGTGACAAAAGAGACCACTGTTGCATCCAGTCAGATGCTTCACAGGCTAGACAGCCAGGCCTGCCTATGTTTAGAGGTTATTCCTCTGAAGTATATGATGATGCTGCACTCCTTTTTGCAGACAGAATTACATTACCATGAAAGGTTGTTCATTCTCCCAGGATTCAACCCTTAGGCATTACAGGTAATTTGAGGGGGATAATCCATATTTATGCCGGGTTAAGTTTCACCATAAGGATCACAACTACCTCATGAACTGGGTTTCAACAATGCATTCCAGAAATGTAGCTAGAGTGGGGTAAAGGCAGCAGCCTCCCCAAGTGCAAGATTGTAGGGGAGATTATTGGGTTTTCAGTGCATTACCAATATTCATAATGATGATATTGTATTTTGCATTTGTGGTTAGAACTGAAGCAGAGCTTTAGTGCTTAGTGAGTGACTTTAAAAAGAAAAAAGCCTTATTTAATTTTAAAGGGTACCAAACTGAAGTGCTTTAGAGCCCCATGTATGGCATATAATAAACCGTAGCAAGCAGCATACTACAGTTTTATAAGATACGTTTTTAGCAAATGGACCTGTGCATCACAACCTACCCCTATGAGCCTGTTAAGATCTTGCTTTGATACACTAGGACCAATAATTATTGATATCATTTGCTCCTTTTCCAGGAATGGATTTTTTTCACTTATATTAAAAGAAGATCAAGAGATCCTCGAGAGGCCATCTTTATACATTAATATTCTGGCATGTTATCATCCCATCTTGAATTTTCCATTTGTTACAAAGGTTACACAGATGGTGGCATAGGCACAGTTGTGTTTATATTTAAAACATTCTCACTTTTTGAATCCTTATGTCCAGTTTTAGATCAAAACCCAGTAAAGATACCTACCTAATTAGAATGGTTTATGACCTCCTGTTAGTGAGAGATCAATATAAGCATTACATCTTGGAAGTTACAAGGAATGGATGGAATTCCCACTGAAATTGTAAATTAGAAGGATGAAGACTTGTTGAAGATGTTGATGGCATTATCTAATAATGATTGAAGGCAATTGTGGTAACATTATCAAAGGAGGGCAAGAATCCTGCAGTCCCTGCCTCATGTAGATCCATTGTGATTCTAAATCACAATTACAAAGTCTTTATGTCTATATTAGCAAAAAGAATGGAAACATGCTACCAAAACTGACATATATGGATCACTGTAGTGTTGTGGTAGGGAGACAAACATCTGGTAATAGAAATAGAACTACGCTGGTTCAGAATTGCTATATTAAAAAAAACTCCATTGTTGTTTATAAGTTTGGATGCAAAGAAAGCATTTGCTAGGGTTTGCTATGAATTCATGAGTAGGGCAATGTGAACATTTGCAATCCTAAATAGTATAGTAGAATTAATAAAGATAATATATGCCAGATCACTAACATCACTGGCAAAAATAAAGGTGGGAGGAATCCTTTCAAACACATTGAGTTTCAATAGAAGGATCAGGCAGGAATATCAAATTTCCCCATTCTTATTTTATATACTTGAAACCTTTAGTTAAAAGATGAGGGACTCACAAATTCAGGGATATAATTGATGTGGTAGCCAAGAGAAACTAACTTTGTTTGTGGACGCTATTATTTTGTTATTTTACAGATCTTGAATCTGACACTAGGGTGCTGAGGGATATTTTTAGACAGATTCAAGTATTTTCAGGGTACAAAATAAATGAAGGTAAAAAATAGTTATAGCAGTAAACTTTGTGTCTATGTATGAATTAGTATGAACAGCTGAGGAAACTAGAGGTGATGGAGATAATTGCCTGAGAAGGATGGTAGGATGCACACTGTGGGACAAATGACAAAATGATGTCATAAGAGCAGAAGCTAAAGTAGCTCCAGTTGCAGAAAAGATCACACAGAACAGATTATAGTGGTTCAGACATATGCAGAAAAGCAGAAGACAATCTGGTGAAGAAGATTTGGGACAGGAAGAAAAAAGGCAAGAGGTAACAAATGCATCCAGCAAAGAGGTGGATGTATTGTTTGTGAGAGACCTGTGTCAAAGAACTTACAAAAGTGGCATTAAAAAGAGAAATAGAGAGTAATGGTGACAGTTGACATGACACCCCGACCCCATGTAGGAAATGGGAAAAAGGGGGTTGATGATGATGATGATGATTATATGAATCAGTATAAACATGAAAAGATGAAGTATTTAGCTCTATAGATTATAAAAGGCTCTTGTGGCAGCTAAGGATATGTGAAAGAGACCAAGCAGAAACTTATTAAAAACAAGATATTGGAAATTAATGGCCAAGGACATGAATAGCAAGATAAACGCAATAAAAATGTTTTAGTGCATTTGGTCCTGTACATAGGTCAGGCATACTTTTATCAGTGAGAGGAACAGCTGTGGATAGTAATTAATAAATAAGAGTATATTTGTGAGGGGAAGAGTGCAAGATTAAAGTGTGATAAACTAATTCTTTCTAATGAACTGGGTGGTTGAGTACTACCTTATTTGAAAGGGTATTTTAAAACTACACAACTGAGATGTTTATATATATCACAGGCAGATAACTATGGATCAAAGTGAAAAAGATGATGGTGGAGGAAGGTGGAAGTACAAGGGATCTAGAAAGATTAAGGTTTTGGATATTAGTCATTAAGGAGAATAGAAATAACTATACAGAAAATTATACATAGAGAGAGACAGGCAGATACATACATACATACATACATACATACATACATACATACATAAAGTGGCAGATAAACTTATAAAGACTAATCCAGAGAGGGAGTATAGAAAGGTAATTTTGCCAATATGAATAAATACAACTAAGGGCAAATAAAACAGACAAAAAATACCAGGTAGTAACTGAAAGAAAAAAAGGTAATATTCATAAGTATAAATGGTGCATTTGGAAACAATATGTACAAAATAAGGCCCAAATAGATGAAAAAAAATGTAGATTGGTTGAAATTAAAATGTATATCTTTATGTTCTAATACACAAGAATAACAGAACAGAGCTATTATGGAAATTGTATGTATAAAGCATGTCTACAATAATCAAAAGTGTCTGTGATTTTTTTCATTGCTATTAATGTATTTATGTTTATGTCACAAATTAACAATGGGCTAAATAAAGTTGTTTAAAAAATAAAATAAAAATATAAATATTCCATCTTGGTCTTACTTCTTTTCTCAGCAGTTTTTTTTTTTTGAAACAGTGGACCAAGGGATCCTTATCAAGTATCTAAGGTTGCACTGTGGGTTATCAGATGCTGTTTTGTGTAGTTTGATGTTCTTCATGTTTCACTGTTGCAGTCATCACACTTAGGTTATCTGCCTGCAGGTAACCCTCAGTCGGCCTGAATTCCAGAGACTTCATCTTTGTGCGTCAGATGCTGTCGCTTCTTCTATGACGTCAAGTCATCAGGGGTATAAAAACAGGCAGCCGACACCATTACATCAGTTATTCATGTTGCAGGAGCCCGAAGCAGAAGCAGTTCGCACGTGCCGGTCGGCCGCTACCTGAATTTTCGTGTTCCAGTTGAATAATACTGAAGTCTTCTAAAGCTAAGTACCCCATTGGGGATCCTTTTTTTCTTGCTCTAAACCAATGTCAGAAAAAATTAATAATTGTCTTGCCTGTGGAAAGCAAATACCTCATAGAGATTTCCATTCTTACTGCGTCACCTGTTTAGGCCCAGACCACAATGTCTCTTGCTGTTGGTTTTGTGCCTTGTTTAACACCCAAACCATTCATTGTCGGGCTATCTTTGTCGCAAATTACTTTTGCTCTTGATCTCCATACTCGGATATGGCTTTGGTAAGCCAACTGATGACCAATTTTCCAAAAAAGCGCAAGGATAAATTCAGAGACAGACTGCTGCACAGGTCCAACACTGCCGACGACGCTTCCAATAAGCTAGTCGCCAGTCAGCCGGTACTCATTGAGGTGCCTTTGCAGCCCCTGATGCCCACTGCTATTGATTTGCAGGCCTCTGCTGAGACCCTTTTGGAGTCTGGTATGCCGCGAGATGCTTCTTCGACTATGGAAACTGTGGATGTCTCTACTTTGGATGGGTCCAGAGCCACTGTGCAGGCACCGGCTTCTGAGGGAGTTTTTCGTCCAACCAAGGTGCGAATTCTACCGACGACCTCTTTTACTTCCAAAACAAGCGGGTTTCTTAGGCCCAAAGCATGCACTATGCCTAGAAAACCAATGACAAAAGCGCATGCTCAGGTACCCATGCCTCAAAAACAGATGATTAGAATGGCTGAAGACCTCATTACCATGATTAGGGGAAGCCAGCCTTTCCCTGCTAAGAGACAAAGAACTGAGTTCCCTTTAGGTTCTACAGACCAGGAATCAGATGACTCAGACCTTTCTGACTATGAAGACATGCCCTTATCCGCCTATGAGGATTCTGATGCAGAGGAATCCATTCCCTCTGCCTCTTCTCCAGAGGATTTTTCCTTTGGGGAAACCTTGCACACTTTAAGAGAGCATTTCTGCTGGGAATGCCAAGACTTTCCTCAGTCCAAAAAGAGACTCAGAGAATTCTTACAATTGCCTCAGCACAGGCCTTTAGCTATCCTCCCTATCCTGGAGGTGGTAGATGATGTTTTCATAAAATCCAGTGTTAATCCAGACACTTTACCTCCAGCCCCTATAAAACCTGACAGGTACTACAGAGTAATGAAAAAAACACACGTAGAAAGGTAGTAGACTTTTCTTTACTTCACCATAAATTCATCTGGTACCTCGGCTTCTCGCCTTCAAGGATACATACAGTCAAATACATCCTACTTTTATATTAGGTGAAACCATCAATTAATTAATCAATTAACTACCAAATTAACTAAATACTTTAATATAAAAAAATGTATATAAAAATATATATATATATATAAACATCTCCCATTGCCTAAAACCCACTAAAGTGACCCATGCATATTTATTAGATATATTTTCCTATTTTAACTGTTCTTATATTTATATTACATTTTATAACATTTTAAAACATGTCTAACAGTTTAAACATTTGATAATATAAACATAAGCATCTGAAAAGCATACCCAAATGTGAATCTAAACATAATCTACCTTTAAATTTAACCCTCTGTGAGTCAAAGTGCCATAGTTTAAAATCATCCTACTTTCAAGCACATTCAATTTTTGCTTCAACTCACAGCTTTTTGCTTGAAAAGGTCTTGCCAAAACACTAAAGAAAAAAGTGGAGTCATCTCCCCCATGTACTGTACAAAAATGCTCTGCCACAGGGCTCCTATAGTTTTTATTTTGAATATCACACAAGTGTTCTAGAATTCTAACCTTAACAGCTCTTTTAGTTTGGCCTACGTACAATTTTATTTTTTCACATCCACATCCTATGGCATACACTACTCCACATGAATTGCAAGTAAACCTATCCTTGCTTAAATATTTTCTGTTGTTTATTAAACCTCCTGAAATGTTCCTAATTTTATGACTAACTTTACATTTCCCACAAGAAAATTAACCTATGACTAATGCATTTGATGCAAACAAAGGCTTATTCAACAATTCCTTGAGGTTAGAGTATCTTCCATATGAAAATTTTACTCCACCTGGAAATACATCACCAACTACCTCATCTAAACATACCAAGTGGCATAAGCCCAAAAGCAATTCTCTCATTATGGGTAAAAAGGAAGAATATTTAGAAACAAAATAAATATCATGCCCTAAAAAAATCAGTCTTCAGATTTAGGTTCCTGTTCTTACTTGTTACTTGTCCCTGATTATTATTAAACTGAAACTCTTCACCTGTCAATGTCCTTTTTAAATCATGGTACAATTTTTCTCTATCATAACCCCTAGACAATAGTCTTTCCCTTGTTTCCATCAAAAATGATACTTTATATTCCTCCTCAGAAGTGTTACGGGGCAATTCGCTTATATTCAGCCAAAGGTAAGGAACTGATCAAATGTGAGGGGTGCATACTTGTCACAAACAAAAAGTTATTTACTGCTGTAGGCTTCCTATATGGCCTATATTGAATTGCATGATGTTTGTCCACATAAAATTCAACATCCAAAAATTGTATAACTGAGTTACCAAAGTTTGTGGAAAATTTAATACCATGTGCATTGCAATTCAAGCCTACAATAAACTGCTCAAATTCTATGGGTGAGCCTTTACACAAAAAGAAGAGGTCATCAATAAATCTACGATACAGCACAACTTGTTTCTTCCAAACTTCGGTGTTATATACAAACACTTTCTCAAAATAACCCATATATATCATTGCATAAGAGTGTGCATAAGAAGCACCTATTGCTGTACCCTTTTTCTGCAGGTAGATCTCTTTTTCAAACCTAAAATAATTATGAGTTAAACAGAACTCTAATAACCTCACCACAAAACTAGTTTTAGGGTCATCACCCATAATCTCATACACAGCCTCCAAACCAAATCTATTGCTAAAAGAAGTGTAAAGAGAATTCACATCAACCGACACCCATTAGTAATCTTCTTTCCAATGGATTTTGCTTACTTTTTCACAGAGTTCCTGAGTATTCTTAATATGAGAAGGAACCCTATTCAAATACCCTTTCAGCACCGAATCCAGGAAACTATCTACATTGCTTACAAAGGAATGTACTCCGGACACTATTGGCCTACCTGGAGGGTTAGTAATACTTTTGTGTACTTTAGGTATGACATAAAAATAAGGGTCGGTAGCATCTTTAACTACCAATTTCTTTACATCTTCTTTAACAAAAAAACCTAACCTCTCACCTCTCTCAAGTAGTTCCAATAGTTCCATAGTATATTCATCTACTGCGCTGTCAGTTAACAAAACATAATCCTCTTCACATTTTAATAAATCTAACGCCATTTTCTCATATTGTTTGTTTGACATTACAGTCAAATTTCCACCCTTGTCAGCTTGCCTGAACACAAAGTCCTTTAAACACCCTCTAAGTCTAGTTAACTCTAACCACTCAGACTTAGTTAAATTGTAAGACTTTTTCACTTTCAAAAATTTATTATACTCAAGTTCAGCCTTTTTAAGTAAAACTTGTTCAAAGATAGTTACAGCTGAGCATTTAGGAGGATAAAAACGACTGGGAGAAACTAAAGGGGGCAAGTTGAACCTACTGTAACCTAAATCATAGTTTCCACAATTAGGCATGTCATCATTAGCTTCACATACAGAGTACCTGATTCTCACCAATTTCTTTTCAAGAACCCTACTGCTGACCCAGAAATCATTTCCCAGGGACCTAAAGGTATTAAGGCTACTATAGCCCAAAATCCTACCCCTTCAGACAGAGATTCTAGAGCTTTGGACAGATGGGGTAAGAAGGTATACACATCTGCAACTCTTGCTATCAGGGTATTGAATTGCCAGTTTCACGTGCTAAAATACCAGCAACATATTATGGAACTGATTAAACAAAAACTGGTAACCATTCCAGATTGTGCAGAAAATAAAGACCTGCAGGAGCTTATGCATTCTGCAAATCAAGTAAGCAAGCATACTTTGCAGTGTGGCTTAGATGCACTAGAAGCTTCTTGCAGGGCAGCAGTCACTGGCTCTGTACTGAGAAGACATGTCTGGCTAAAGGAACAGACCTTGCCAGACCATGTCAAATCAAAATTACTAGACGCTCCTTTGAGTAAGGACCGTTTGTTTGTCACCAAAGCAGAAGAAGTTCTTAAAAAGATGGAAGAAAAGGCTAAATCTATCCAAACTGTTAAAGATTCAGTAGACACTGCCCTTCAAAACAATGGTCCTTTCCAGCAACCTCCAGGCCTGCCCAGATGAGGCCCAGGGGAAAGAGACCACCCAGACTACAGTCTCAAGGTATGCAGAGATCTAAGCAATGGAGTGCCCCCACCCCTAAAACAGGGAATGGAAAGCCACCTCCTTATGGAAAAAGCACTCAATGACTCCTCAAATCTACTTCCTGCCCAATTGTTTCTGCCCCTAGGAGGAAAACTTGCCTTTCATGCAAAAAACTGGATAACTATCGCTCAGGACCAATGGGTCCTAAACATTGTATCCCAGGGGTACAAATTTCATTTCCACTCCTTTCCACCCCAAGAGGGTTTCCAGACCTTCCCCCAAACCAATGGGCAGAAGCTCAAAAACAAATCCTCTCCCTGCTCAATATCAAAGCTATTCAGCCTGTTCCAGCAGAACAGAGACGTCAAGGTTTTTACTCCAGGCTATTCCTGTTATCCAGGAAAGAGGGCTCATGGTACCCAATCCTAGACCTTTCAGTTCTCAACACCTTCCTGGTGGTATGAAAATTCAAGATGCTTACCCTGCAACAGCTTCTCCCTTTGTTAGCCAAGAATGCCTGGTTAGTCACCCTAGACTTAAAAGAAACTTACCTCCACATTCCCATAAGGGAATCATGCAGAAAATATCTCCGTTTCAGAGCAGGGTCTATGTATTATCAGTTCTCTGCACTTTCCTTTGGCTTCTCTACTGCACCCAGGGTATTCACAAAATGCCTGGCTCTAGCCATTGCATAATGCAGGCAGAGAAATATCCAAATTTATCCGTACTTGGATGACTGCCTAATTCAGGCCAACAATCAGGAATTGCTGCTGCAGCACCTCACATTTGTAAAAAGCCTACTCATTTCTTTGGGGCACACCATCAATGAAAAGAAATCAAAATTGGTACCCAGTCAAAAGATTGTATTCCTAGGAGCATAGCCGCTTTTAGGCACCAGCGAACCCTGCGGGGGCCCCCAACCACAGCAAGTTATCTTATCTTGGTATTTTGCAACATGTCTGTCAAACCAACAAAATCTAGTACAGCAATCTTGTATACTTAATAAAGAGGGTAAGTAATAATAACTCATATTTATCTCCTTCAAAATTCAAACATCTTTAGTTATAGTAACAGCATTTTGTCAAGTAACAAGCTTTACAATTTCACTAAATATTTTACCAATGACATAATGCCCCAGCCTAGGTTAAGCCCTGATGGTGGACATCCTCTTCACTAAAATTAACAACATAGCCAGCTTTAATAACTGTGGCTGCAGGGGGGCCCTTAATCCTCATTGACTGCGTGGGGGCCCCACAAAAGCTGCTGTGTTGGTTGGGGAAAAATGAGGAGAGAAAATGTATTAAGTTTCAATTATACTCTTTAACCTGAACAGGACTGTGATATGACCCTGTTAGGACAAAGCTGTAATGAACATAAGCAAAGTAGGCACTACGGAGATCAGCAGCCCAGGGTGACCAATCTCATTGCAAACTGCGGAGTTTAAGAAGAGCTGATGCTTCTAATCTTCAGAAATGATTTCACTTTCAAGGTTTTTATACATACTGGCAGAACAACTGATACTGTAACTCTCAACATCTTTGCTGAAGAATTCTGTTCGGTGATAAAAATAATAGCATAATAAAGTCTCAAAATGAGGAACACATTTTATATATTACTCTAATTCATTTAAAAAGTTACTATAATAACACATTTTGCATCAACATGCATTTTTAAACAATAAGTATAAAACTCTGATGACTGGATTTATTGTGACAGAGCAAAATTATGAGACAAAATCAGGAATAGTGATAGGTATTAATTTACTCCTCACTGAGGTAAATAAAAGTGACTTATCTCTGTTGCTGTTTGATGTCTGCTAAACACAGTCACGGATCTTGTGTAGTAGTACTAGTGTTGTACAATGTACTTGGTGAAATAAGTACAAAATTAGCATTGCTGTGGTGTGTGTGTGTGTGTAAAAAAATATCACAGATTTTTATCAATGCACATATCCAATAATGCCGGAACACACACATTATTCTTCAGGGTATCAATAAAAATGTAGCTAACAAGTGATTACATTTCAAAAGTAAGGCATAAAATATATCACAGAGCATTCAGACACTTAGATCTGGTGGCCCCCACTCCCTAAACTGTATAAATGGATACAGGAGGCTCTTTAATCATCCTTGACTGTGGGGACCCCAAAAAAGCTGTTTTTGGTTGAGGAAAAATGATGAGAAAAAAATGTTTTCATTTTCTGATTGCACTCTTTAGCCTGAATGGAGTTATGATATGACCCTGTTAGGATAAAACTGATATTATACAATGCCTCCTCTAAAACGTGCACGCTGATTGGCCAGCCCAACCAGCGTGCCCGTTGTAAATCCTCAATATACTAACGGAAAAGGTCCGTCGCCCGGACTTTTTCCGTTAGTATAAAACACTCTCGCTATGTTAAAGAGTTTAACATAGCGACAGGAACTAAAAAGCAACGCAGATCCCGTTGCTTTTTAAAGCTGTCTCGCTATGTTAAACTCCTTTAACATAGTGACACAGTAAAGCAACGGAGATCTTGCGATCTCCGTTGCTTTAAACCTGTCTCGCTATGTTAAATGAGTTTAACATAGCGAGACAGCTTTAAAATAAGCAACGGAGATCTCCGTTGCTTATTTTAAAGCTGTCTCGCTATGTTAAACCCATTTAACATAGCGAGACAGTAAAAAGCAAAGGAGATCTTGCATTCTCCGTTGCTTTTGCCCACAGCTCTGATGTACTGCGTAGGCATGCGCAGTACATCAGAACTGCTGCGGAACACCAGACAGCTGTGGAAGGGCAGTAAAGAGGCATTATACAATGCCATTATTTAAGAAAAGTAATTATTTCTTTTCTTAAATAATGTCATTGTATAATAGCAATAACCCACGCCTAGGTGTGGGTAATGCTGGATTTACCCACGGTTGTCTTTGTTTTGTCCCTCGGGCTTCGCCCTCGGGACCAAACCACGCCAACCGTGGGTAAATCCAGCATTACCCACACCCAGGTGTGGGTTATTGCTATAATAGCCTCTGTCCTCAACCACAAACATTCTAAAACATCCCTGCTCAGATGTTTGTGTACAGAAATTTACCGTAGGTTATGAGGGTGCTGGGGATTGTGTAGTTATCATTTCCTTTACTTTTCTAACAGACCTCAGAAGTATACAAAGAAAGTTACTTTAGCTCCTGTAGGGGCAGTGTACTGCCTGGTAGCAGCAAAGTAGAATACATTATTGCAGTCATTATTTATTTTCACTTTCCTCACAATCAAACATCAGACACATATACAGCTAGTTGCCTTTGGGGGTTAGGATCGAAGAGTAAGTAGGCATGCTACATATATGTATTTCAGAAGTCACTTGAAATATATGACTACGGTCATTTGAATCTCTGCTTTCATCCCAGTCTAACACTAGAGGGTTGCATAGGCAGTGACTGTCTTTTTGGGAAGATTAGGGAGGCAGGCAGTATTCCCGTACATGATCTGTGTATCCTCACAACAATTGACTTGTTAATTTATTTTGAGCTACTATTTTTGTCAGCTTTGAATTTAAAGCCTTGGATACAACTTGTCTTCATTGAAAGAAAAAAATAAGACTGAAATTCTTTTTTCTTACTCGTGATTTTTGTTTAGGCCACTTTTGGATTAAAAGGTTGGGAAATGCTCTAGCTTCTGGGGGCACCGGCTTAATTGAGTTATTTCCTAAATGGTTATTACTGTGCTGTCTTGGTCAAGAAAGTATATTGAAAAGACGGAAGGAAAACTAAAGCTGAACAGCAATATTGAATTTATTTCCTTAATCATCATTTCTGTTCAAGCCATCATTGGGTAAAAAAAATAAACTTAAAAAGCACTTTAGAGCATATATAAAGTTATGGCTTCTTGAAAAAGCTGAAGAAAAAAGGTAAAATGTGAGAAATGGAAGAAAAAAAAGTATTGTGCATAAGTGGGAAGCCCAACATGGGGGAAACAGAGAGGAAACTCTGGAGGGTGTGTTTTTTTTTTTTTTTTTGGTGGGGGCTGAAAAAGTAAACAGTACCTAGGGTTCCAGTGCACATTAGTTCTCCCCTGTACATAGAGTTGTTGTAATGTATCCTTGTTACACATAAATGCCAGTAACTGTAAAATGCCCCTTTGTGAGGCAGGCCAACACAGTGTGGTATGTATACCTGTTGTAATAAGATCATTGTAGCTACAGGTCATTCTGTGTGTACTACTCCTAAAAGCCTGCAGCATGAACTAAAAAGATGGATAGAAGTGGTGGCAGTGACAGGGTAATACTTAGACTTAAAGTGCCCAGGGAGCCCCCAACTTGACATTTGCTGGGGGCCCCCAAAATGCTTACACCGGCCCTGCCTGGGAGCAAGCTTGAACACAACTTCCCAGATGGCATTCCTAACTTCAGAAAAACAAAGAAAAACAAGTCATTCTGACAGACTACTTCAAACTTATGGCCACCAAAACCCAGCTATCTGCAAGAAAAATACTGCAAACCCTAGGGTTCATGGCCTCATGTATTCTACTAATTCCATATGCAAGAATGCATATGAGAAAACTTCAATGGTACTTAAAAAGCCTTTGGTGCCAACACTCTCAGGACCTGGAAACAGTCATCCCTATCATACCTTGTCTAAGGACAGAGTTCCTTTGGTGGGCAGAAGCATGCAACCACAACAAGGGACTGTCTTTCACTCTGCCACAAGCCAACCAGACCCTGACCACAAACGCATCAGACAATGCATGGGGTACTCACATGACTGATATGTATTCAGGGCCACTGGAGCCCAAGTCAAATCCGCATGCACATCAACCTAAAGGAGATGCTAGCTGTACAGAATGCCGTGACAGCTTTCAAAGAGCAAATCTCTCCAAGACAACTGCTTATAAAAACAGACAACACCACAGTTATGTGGTACATCAACAAGCAGGGGAGAACCCATTCCTACCCACTCTGCAGGTTAGATATGGCCCTGTGGAACACAGCCTTGGACAACCAAGGCCATCTTCAAGCTCAATTCCTGCCAGGCATACAAAACTCACTGGCAGACGACTTAAGCAGAAATCTCCTAGACCCACATGAGTGGAAATTGGAGCCCAACACCTTCAACCCTCTGATTCACAAATGCGGGACCCCAGAGGTGGATCTCTTTGCCTCCCCCAGCAACCAGCAACTAAGCAAATTCTGCACCAGGACTCCACACAGCCAAGCCTGGAAGGTGGATGCCCTCTCTTTTCAATGGGAAAACCTCTCAATATATGCCTTCCCACCTTTGCCCCTTCTCTCAAGAGTATTATTCAAGGTAAACCAAGACAGGCCAAGGACAATTCTAATTGCCCTAGACTGGCCTCACCAGCACTGGTACCCACTCCTATGCAGCCTGACAAGGGTGCCACCCTGGCTCATTCACCAGACCCCAACCCTGCTTTCTTAGCAGGAGGGCCAGATTTTGCATCCACAATTGCAAACCCTAAATCTTGCAGCCTGGCTTATTCACTAAATTACCCACCAGCACCCCTTAGCAAATAGGTGCTGGATGTCATTCTTGAGGCCAGAAGGCCCAGTACTAGGAAATCCTGTGCTGAAAAGTGGAAAAGGTATTGCTCTTGGATTCAGTCTAAAGGAAATGGTACAGATCTGCCCTCCTTACCTCTAATTCTGGATTACCTAGCAGAACTACTGCACAGAGGTCTATCTTTCTCCTCTATTAAGATCCATGCCTCTGCCATTTCAGCTCATTACAATACCGAGCCACCTCTAGTCTCTCACCCTCTCATCAAATAATTCCCGAGAGGAGCAAACAACTTAAGGCCACCAAGGAGAGCACCCACTCCTGCTTGGGACCTTAACTTTGTACTGGAAAAGCTCACGCTTCCATCATTTGAACGTGCTGCTTCAGTAGAACTAAAATTTCTCTCTTGGAAAACAGCCTTTCTTCTAGCTATAACTTCAACTAGAAGAGTATCCAAGTTACAAGCACTAATGGCTGTGGAACCCTTTATTATTTTCCATGCCGACAGGGTTTCCCTCAGGACTAACCCTTCCTTTATGCCTAAAGTGGTGTCCAGTGAGGCTCTCAACCAATCCATTCATTTGCCAACCTTCTTCCCTAATCCTCAAAACAAAGGGGAACGGATACTGCACTCTTTGGACGTGCATGGACAGCTCAGGTTCTAGCTTGATAGAACTAAACCTTTCAGAAAAACTGACCAGCTGCTAGTCAGCTTTGCAACAGGGGCAGTGGGCAAGGCCATTTCAAAACAAACCATTTCCAAATGGATAGGACACTGCATCCATTTTTTTCTACAAGCACCATGGAAGACCAACCCCACAGGGGGTCAGAACACATTCCACTAGTGCTACATCTACCTCTAAAGCATTTCTCAGGGTTCATAGGTTCATACTAGGCTATCTGCCCTAGGGCATTTATAAGCCTAGCCAGAGTGTGTATGGCTTTCGCCACCCATTTTAAAATAATTTTGCTATGCCCTTTTTTGAGGTTAGTATACTGTGCCTCTGTCTAACAGTGACACAGAAGTGATACCCAGGATAAACCTACGATCTCCCATCCACTCATCAAGATTATAGGTTCATAGGTTCATACTAGGGAGTGCCTATCAGGGACATAATGGAAGCAGCTACCTGGAGTTCTGTGCACACCTTCACCAAGCATTACCACCTGCCTATCTTTTCTAAATCCAGGGCAGGATTTGCCACAGCTGTTTTGCAAGGTCTACTAGCCAGTCCTAACTCTTCCTGACTGCTTCCACCCTTCCTCAGCTTTGGGAATCAACCCAAGTGTGATGTCTGCAACAGTGAAACACGAAGAACGTAGTACAGTTGTGTACACTTACCATAAATGTAGATGTTCGAGTGTATTCGCTGTTGCAGTCCTGGTTTCCCTCCCTCCAGCCCCCTGATTTATCTATGTCTTATCTATCCTCTCTATGGCTGTTATTACTGCTATTGGGATTTATTTTTTACTGGTGGTGTTTTCAACACTATTTCCTAGCAAACTATTTGGGGGCTCCTGACATTTGGGGCAAGAAAAAAACTGATGTAATGGCGTTGGCTGCCTGTTTTTATACCCCTGACGACCTGATGTCATGGAAGAAGCGACAGCATCCGACGCACGAAGATGAAGTCTCTGGTATTCAGGCTGACTGAGGGCTACCTGCAGGCAGATAACCCAAGTGTGATGACTGCAACAGTGAATACACTCGAACATCTACATTTATGGTAAGTGTACACAACTGTACTTTCTTTCTCCTGTAGACAGACCCAGCAGGTATTAGCAGGAATAAACGTTTCTGGCTTCTAAGAATTCAATTATGTCGCCTGTATTGTTCACATTACATATGTTGCCACAAAGGGATGTCATGGAAATAAAAGGTATTTCTTATCAAACTTTGCTGATAGTGTTCATCATCTGTGCCTCCCCTTCCCATATAATCTGTTAGATAAGGAGCTGCTTGGATTGACTGCCTAATAATCATGTAAAACTGCACACAGCTGAGTATGAAGCTGTCCTGCTATATGCCACCATCAGTCCATATTACTCACTTTGGTCTCCCCATTGATTACTTATGGGGAAACAAAGTGGAATATGTGTCTAGCATTCATGATCTAGGCTTTGTCCTCATTGAGACTGACTGATATTAAAGGTGCAAGTGTTATTGATTGTCAGGCTTTCTTATTTACATCTAAAGGGCACAGTTAGGATCAATTGTAGATGCAGAGGTGGGGTGAAGGGGCCACAAGATGTCAAGGGGTATCATCTTCAGTACAGGCATTCAGTTTCTAAATGCCAACATAAAGTCTGCCTTTATGAGTTCTCCATATTACCATCTATTTAGAACAGTCCTCTGTGAGCTGGAATATGTTCAATATTTCATAATATTATTTAATACATTTAGCACAGTTTATTTTTTAGGGTAATTTTTTACTGTATATATCTGTAAATAAACTAATTAAAATAAATTCCTTTGTAGTGGATACATTTTCCATACCTGCTGACATCTAGCCAAATGTATTTTGTATTAATGTGGAATCTGATGGAAGATAAGGCTTGTTTCATCAGACTGACTTAACCATTACATTACTCTGATAACAAGCTGCCATTGTGCAATAACTCGCCATTTTTTTCTCTCAAGCTCATCTTTCTTAACTGATTTTCCACAGTCTGTTCTATCTATATTTATTCATGTATCTGTATGTACCTGTCATTATGTCATTGCCTTATATCTTTCTCATGCCATCGTGAATTCCACAACTAACTGATAGCACTGTTTCTGAAAAGCTGTTCCATGTAGCCATCCACTCCATCTGTCAAAGAAAGCTTTCTCAAATGACCTTTGAACTGTTCCCATCTTCTTTCATATTGCTCCCCCACAATTTATGTACTGAGCTTTTTCCAAATTATACTACACTTTTTTAAGATACTTGAAAATATTTTCCATTCCTCTGTCTTTCTTCAAGGCTATGCAAGTTAAGACCCTTTAATCTGTCTTCATATAACTTACAATGTACGGTTACATTTTGTTTGGACACCCTCAGCTTTGCTGAAGATAAAGTTTCCAGAACTACACACAGTACTCAAGATAGAGTCTTAGTTGTCTTTATGGAGGTATAATAACTTCCTTCCCTCTTTCTACTAGTAGTGCCTATCCTGATGCTTCCTAGAATTTTTTCCACTTTCTTTTCTGCCTTCTTACATTGATTTCCTGCTTTTAAGTTGTGAAATATTACAATATCACTTTTTACTTTTGTTGAAGGTGGTATAGATGCCCTAAACACACACTTCCACACATGCACATACACACAGACACACACACACACACACACACACACACACACACACACACACACACACACACACACACTCTCTCTCTCTCACACACACACGCACACATATGCTGACATCACTCAGACATTTTGTTTCTGTATTTTAAATGATTTACCTATTTTCTCCTTTTTGCAGTTGTATTCTAGTTTTGTTTCATTCCATTATCCTACTGCAGTGGGAAACAATGTAAATACTGCAGCCTGCCCTTTTTTGCTTGTACAGAGTGCCATATATTCTATCCCTGGTAATAAATTTGCTGGATACTTCTTGCTCAACACCTAAAGAAACAGCGAGGTAATTTATAAGTGCTATATGGACAGGTCAGTTAATTTTATCTGTCATGCAGCATGACTGTTGTATTAGTATAAGTTAAAGAAAACTGTTCTGTTTAGCTGAATGAAATGGAGATTTATGGATTCAAGGTTAACAGTCAGAGCATAACACCTATACTAAGCCCACAGGTTTCAGAGGGGAGTAGCTCAGACATAGTACCTAAATGAGAATATACTTATTTGAAATAGTTCCTGACAATGAAACATTCACTTGGGCATGATGTTGTGGCATGTGCATTGTTCATACACAGTCAGCATACTTGTAAAGCCATATTATGATACAGGGTAGGTCTAGCCATCCATTTTCTAAACCTCTTGTCCTTGTGAAGATCACAGTGGAAGTAACCTCAGCAGATTGCACCAGGCTTCTTTAACCCCAGCTTATCTTGTGTGAGCCTCATGCATTATGGGCAAGATGCACACCTCTCAACCTCTTAATGCAAGAAATCTGGACAAAGCCTGACAAAATTGGGGAGACAAATGCCCAGAAATAGTGACATATGTTAAATATTGCTCTTATAAACTTAGAAAGTTGCCAGAGTAACGGGGTTGTTTTAACATACATTTTCTGAAGGACTTGAAGTCTGAAACTCAAATTTATGTCATTATTTAGTGACTTAAGTCCTCAGATCATCCCATTCATTTGTTAAAAAAAAAAAAAAAAAATTTTATGAGGAACAAACCAAAAATATGAGCCAAAAATCTGGACTTCTGTGAAAATCTGTACAGTTGAGAAGAATGGCAAGATGAAAGGTATAATTCTTCTAATGTAAGCAAGAAGTATTTGTGTATCGGCTTTTCCAAAAATCATGGTGGTTGGGCAAATGTTGGCAATGGGGCAGAAGTGCTCTCACTGTGAGGGATTAAGGACATTTGGTAAGGGAGCAATAACAGCTGATTTTCACTCTGGCAGAGTAGCATATTTTTTTATAGGAAGAAAAGACATGTAGTTATGCACTGATTTGGCAAATGTATAACAATATCGTCCAGTTGTTATACATTTGCCAAATCAGTGCATAACTACATCAATATCATCCAATATTCCACGGTGGTGGTGCTGTGGTAGTGTTGTCGCCTCACAGTAAGATGTCCTGCTCGATTCTCAGCTAGAGCATCTTCTGTGCGGAGACATGCGTGAATGGGCATACCTTCGTTGAAGGTTGTGCATCAGGGTTGGCAACTCGGCACATAAAAATCTACTGCCAGTCATTAGCGGACCGGAGTTCCGCTGTGGCGACCCCTAATCAGGAAAAAGCTGAAAGACACAACAACAACAAAAAAATAACAATATCGTCCAATATTTTACTACAGCCAGTTTCTTTCCTGGTACTCCACAGAATTCAGCTTTCCATCAATATGTATATGTCTGCCTGCCTTTGCCTATCTAATATCATTAATCAATCCATTAACAAATAAATTAATTTATGATAACTTAATGGCAGTTTAAAAAAAATGGGCTAAATTCTTGGCTAGGCTTGTAAGGGCCTCAGGGCCAATAGCCTAGTAACTTCCTATGAGTTTATGATCCTATGAAAACTGAAGAATTAATTCAGAAGTGCTAAAGGGTGGACTTTTTGAATGATATAGAACGCATGGAGATACCCGGAAACATGAGTTTGTACTGCTGATACAAGTAGTTGAAGTAAGGTAAGGAATCATATGAGAAAGAAGAAAAACTATTTTGAATGTGCTACTAGAGAGCATTACAGAATTTTGATTTAGCTTCTACAACATGATGCAGCTTATAATATATATAGATACAAATATAGATAGAGATATACTTCATACAGGTTTATATAGGCTCTAGTTACCCAAGTATCAAATATAAAACACAAAAAAGAAGACAAAAAACTATATTATAATAACTTTCAGAATAATACTAAACACAACCATAAAAAATTATGTACATCCATTAAAGAAATCTTACATCCCGGCCAAAACTTCAACCCAAACTCCTCTCCCGATAACTCACCACTTGATACTGTTATTTTACAGATAATACAGCATCTCTAACTAAAGATTCCTCAACATCTAATCCCCACCCTGCCCAACAGCCACATATGATCACACCCACTTTCACCTTCAAACCTATGCCCACATCTTATATAAAACTACTCTTAAACAAACTGTGATCTTTTTTCAGCTAATGAGCTTCCAAGCAAGTACCCCAAAATAGAAGCCAATAGCACTGCCTATCCTGTCTCTATCCTAGGTCTATCCAGGAATCTCCCTTTCCCTCTCTCTTGGAAAAAGTCCCATTATGCCTCTACACAAAGGAGAAAATTCAGCAGACATTAATAACTTTAGACCTATCGCAATCTTATCTCCCCTCGTCAAAATACTTGAAAAATGTATTCAAAAACAATTGGTAGACTATCTCCTGCAGGAAGGACTCCTATCCCCTACAGAACATGGCTTCTTTGCTTCCCATAGTAGTAGCACTGCTTTTCTAACCTGTATAGATACTGTCAATAAAGCTATCTAGGCATTTGAATATTAGCTAAAACACCATCTTCCCCCATAGTGCCTTTTTTAGGTGATGCCAAACTCAAAGTACCTCCAACATAGCAAATCAAAACCAAGAAAATCTAAAGGTATTACTGCTCAATGCTAGGAGTCTAAACAAAATACTCCACTCCCTAAAAGTTCTCTTCACCGCAGAGAATACTGGCATTGGTGCAGTCACTGAGACATGGTTAAAAGCTGCAGAGAGCACATATATTAATATTATAATGACTTAGACCAGCTACTACACAGACAGGAACTAAAGGTGGAGGTGTCTCGATTTACATCAAAAATAAATATACCTCAAGACTAGTCAAACAGGACAATGCACTTGACCTACTCAGTCTTCAAATCACTATAAACAAAATCCAATACTACTTCTTTGCAAAGCTATAGTTTCTCCTCTATGACCCAGGTAACCCATACCATGTATTTCAAACTTATTGGAAACACTCACCATCCAACCCAATACCATATTTACGGGCGACTTTAATTGCCCCGCTGTTAACTGGGAATCCAATATGACACCAAATGTACAGGCACTGAGATACCTGGATTTTGTAAACACAAACTCCCTGGACCAGATAATCAATACACCAACCAGGGATGTAAAGATACTGGATCTGGTCCACACTAATATGGGAGAGTGGTGCACACCCCCCTAGTGTAATGTCTTCCCTGGTAAGGTCAGACCACAAAATAGTCTCCTTTAAGTAAAAATAAAACCTGAACCCCCAGCTAACCCTGGAATATTCAAGAACTACTCTAAGGCTAACTTCCTGCTATTAAGTGATAACCTGGCAAAATCTGAAACCCCAAAAAACCCTGAGAAGACTACTCCCTATGCAGAACTGTTCGCAGAAACTCTATACAAGTATGTTAATAGAGGCATAGAAGCAATTGTACCCACTGCAAAAAAGTACAGAACTAACTCAAAAAACAAGCCACCATGGTGGAATCACGACATCAATAAGCTGTATAACAGAAGGAAGAAAATCATGGCAAAGATGAGGAGATACAGCACCCAGCAGGATAAAATCACTGTCACTAAATAAAACAAACAGCTCAGAGGACAAATAAAGTCTACCAAAGCCAAAATTCAGGTAAATTTGGCCTCCCAAGCCAAGGACAACCATAAGGCATTCGTTAGCTATGTCCACAACCTCAAAGGCTATACACAATTGTATGCACAGCTCATTGTAAATGGAGACACCTATACTGAGTCAGAAAATATAGCAAACCTACTGACTGACAAATTCACTTCCAACTTTCCCCCTCATTCCCTCTTAACCTTCTCTCAGGAAATATCATCACATATAACTTCCCCGTGCTATCACTAGGGAACAGGTCCTTAATGCTCTCTCTCTCTCTTTTGCTCTCTAAAGCCAAGAACACTGCATCAATGGACCCCAAAAATATCCCAGGATGCCTTCTAAAAAGCATGAAACATGACCTATCAGACCCTCTGAAACTGCTATTCAACTGTAGTCTCCAAAAAGGTTTCATGTCTCATAAATGGAGAACAGTAATAGTCATCCCTCTGCACTAAGGTGGGTCATCTACAGATCCTGGAAAGTACAGACCTATAAGTCTCACTGGTCGTATATGCAAAGCCATAGAAAGAATTATTATGGAAATAATCAATGATGATATAGTAAACCTCCAGACAGTGGACTCAAGCCAGTTTGGTTTTACCAAGGACAGGTCATGCCTACTCAGCCTGGTGAACTTCTTTGGGAAGCTCACTAAAGCAATGGATGAGGGCAAAATGGTTCACATTGCCTACCTTGACCTGACCAAGGCATTTGACACAATAGCCCACTCTGGCATAGTTGACAAACTCAGGAGGTTAGGTACAAACCTGTATGTCACCTGGTGGATAGCCAACTGGCTCACACACAGAACCCAGGAAGCTAGAATTGGGGAGTCCACCTCTACAAAGAGGCCAGTCACTAGCGGAGTTCCTCAGGGATCAGTCCCTGGACCGCCCCTTTTTGGCATTTACTTCTCTGAAGTCAAGACCAATGTCAGTGGTCTCAGGCTGACTAAATTTGCAGATTGCAAATTAGGAGCTGTCATTGAATCCCACACTGACACAAACGTTTTCCAGGAAGGGCTGACACAGCAAACAACCGGTGTCAGAGCCATGGACAAAAACTAAATGCCAAAAAATGCATAATAGTATCCTTCAGGAAGTAATCCACCCCTGGTAACTATCATATTGACAACACACCCCTTAGAGTTGACCCAGTAGTCAAGGACATAGGGATACACACACAGACAGTAATCTAGCCTTTGACCATCACATGTCTACAGTAGTGAGGAAATCATTGTTATGCAACTTATAAACAAAGGTATGGCATCTAGGTCCAAGGAAGTAATTGTTCCACTGTATTCAGCATTCATCAGACCTATCACTGAGTACAGTGCCCCCTTTGGTATGTACCTAACCAGGCATATCCAACAAGTGGAACATCCACAGAGGTTCCACACTAAAAGAATACAGGGTGTAAGTAAAATGTCCTATGCAGACTGCTTCCAGGCCATATCCTTGTATTCTGTCTCCTACAGGCTGCTGAAGAGAAATATATGCCTGGCATACAGGGCATTGTCAGAACCCACTCTGATAGACCTCCTGCATATCCACAAAACAAACAGCACCAGAATTACCCACTCTAAAGACTTAAACCTTGCCTGTGATGTAAATAGGACATGCTGGAGAGAGAAGTATGTATCCCAGAGACTACCCAGTTTCTGGAACAGGTTTCCTATCTATGTGAAGCAGAGTTCCTCCCTAACCCAATTCAAGTATAACTTGAACAATTGGATGGGGAACAGGAAATTCATCCCTGGTTTGGCACCTGTGTCTCTAATGGACAGAGGCAACCTGTAAATGGCTCATTTCACAGGCCCCTGCTTATAAATGTTTCATCACTCAAGCCCCTGCTTACACTTATCAAGAGTACTAGAATTTGTTAGTGATTTGGGATGCATGATTAGGCTTAAAAAGGCTCTTGTTGTCATTAGCCTAGTAAAGACCTATGAACCCATACTGATATTGGCAAACTAGTCTCTTCCTTATTTCTAGAATTGTCTAAAGCTTTTGACCCAGTTTGGCACAGCAAACTCCTACTTCAAATGTCCTCACTAGGTCTCTTAGTCCACCCTTCTGTGGTTGAAAGGCTACCTGTCAAATAGGTATCAGTCAGTAAAATGACACTGCATACTCTCTCTCTCTCCTTACCTCCCAGTCACCAGCAGTGTACCACAAGGGTCTATCCTTGGTCCCCTCCTCTTTAACATTTTCACCAATACCCGCTATACTTCCACACAACAAGCCACCCTAATATAATTTGCAGATTATTTCACTCTCATTTGCACATCTAACAACATGGTACACCTCCAAAAACTTGCTCAGGAAGATCTAACAGTTACTGAAACATGGCTTCATAAATCACAACTCATGCTTAACCCACAAAAGACCAAACTACTACTTTTCCCCCAACTCTCTCTCTCTCTCGTGAAAAAACAACATTTAAAGTCATCTCTCTATTAATAATATGACCATTTACATCACCTCTCATAGCAAACTATTAGGGGGTGATAGTAGATGATAATCTAGCATTTGACTTGCATATACAAAATTGCAAAAGAAAAGCTCATCAAAAACTAGGGATGCTTTACATAGCCAAAATCTTTTTCATTGACTCAGCTAAAACTACATTAGCCTCTACTTATGTCCTCCCCGCTCTTCTTTATGGTGCTCCCATCCTTACTAACTTCCAGGCTTCACAAAAACTAAAACTTGAATAATGCTATAACAAAGTTGCTAAATTTGCAGCACATAGCCCTTTCAGGACCCACCACTGTATAGCAGTGAAAAGCCTAAATTGGTTAGAACTGTCAAATCAACTAACATATACACAGCTTCTTACCACATATAAAATTATCCAGCATCCATCTGCCTGTCCAGCAATAAAAAAACATTCCACACAACTACGTTCCCAGTCTGTCATTGAGATCCAATGGCCAAAACCTCCTGTCTGCAGACCTTTCAAATCTGCTGTGTATTGTCTGTACTCATAAAAGGTTGCTAAGGCCTGTAACTCCTTACCAGTATCCATCATTTCGATACCCTCCCTCCCATCTTTCAAAACCACTCCGAAATACTTCCTAGCTAAAATGTGGCTCTGTTCTTGCTCAAAACCAGGATAAACTATATCTCTAAATGTGTACCTTTTCATTCCTTATACCTTCTTACTCTCCATTTCCCCCTTACTTCCTTGCTGCTATCTAATTCTCTTCCCTGTGTTTCTCTCTAAATGTACCATTAACCTGTTTTTTGCTCACTTCATATTGCAATTCCTGTTTGTATTAAATGAACTTACCTTTAATTTATCTACAAACTTTCTCTAAATATTAAATGATTGTCATATGCCTTGTATCAAGTCTTAACCAATGTTCTTATATTATTTATAATTTGTAATAATTATTTAAACTGCAGATGCTTTTGTTTTATTTTTGAAGACTGTATAGTTATTTTTCTTAAAATATTTTGTGTTAATTTGGAGCTTTTCTCCCCAAGCCTCTGCTGAAAATGGGCTTCTACCCAGTCAGACTTTCCATATAATCAATTGTCAATAAATAAATAAAATAAATAAATAAATATTTGTTAATTCATCCTAAGCAGGAGAGGTGAGCAAACAACCAATAATGCCTGCTAGGGTGTGCATTACTGGGGAAATAATGCCTGCCCGTGAGAGTTGTGAGGCCCAGCAATGCATCTACACCCTTGAAGGACATTATTTCCCTAATAATATACAACCTGGACAGTGTTATTGCTGTTATACAATGGTCTATCTGTTAAACTGTTTTGTATTCGTTTTATATTTTTGATAGGTGAGTACTAGGCTAGCTGCCCTTGCAGGTCATTTTAAGCCTAGCCAGTTTACTTTTTTGTGCCCAAATTAACTTATTCCACTTGGTTAGACATTGGCCTTGCCCATCCCATGGTTGATAGTTATACATTATACCTAATGAGAATAACTGAGAACATACCATAGATGATTTCAGTGGAACTGCACATGAACTAAAGCATTTAGGAGCTGCCTCTGTCCATTAGTAGTACAGGGTGTAGTCCTGGGGTTAATTTTCTGTTTCCTATCCATAGATCCAAGTTGCACTTGAAGATGGACAGGGATGATTTGTTTTATGTGGATGTGGAGTCTGTTCCAGAACAGCTCTATCCTCAGTGAGATATACCTGCCCCTCCAAACCATTCTGTCGATGTTGCTGAAGAGGTTTAGATCCATAGACTGAGTATTTCTAATACCATTTGACTTGCTGATATGTAGTAAGTTCATTAGTATTGGGTATATCAGACATGGGTCACCTCTTAGCAGTCTGTAGGAATAGAGTGACAGGGTTTTGAGTTGATTCATGTAGGACATGTTCTTTTGGGCTTGTATGCTTTTAGTACAGTATGTCTATGGGAATTCCAGTTGTTACATGTGTCTAGACAGATACATGCCAAAGGGTGCATTATATTCAATGACTGGCTTAAGAAGGACTGAGTAAAGGGGGACAATATCATTCCCAGATCTAAACACAATCCCTTTGTTTATAAACACAGAAGGACTTTCTTATACCAATGAAGTAAAATTGTTCCTCCGCCTAATGTTTCAGACTTACTGTAGCATATGTAATTTTTGTTGATGGAAGTATTTTACATCCAGAACATAAGTTATGTAAGTATTTAATGTCCTGACACACACACACACACACACACACACACACACACACACACACACACATATACACAGCAGTTATAGCCACTTTGATGTGGTAATACACCTCAGATGTCCCACTGTGGGCAAATTAAAGAAAAAAAAATCTTAGAACAAGGGCATTGCTGCATTTGCCATTGGTTATTTACTGCCCCTGAGTTTGCCACATAGTGCTGCCCTGTACCCATAGAATAATCGATATGCTGATGAATCACTAAGGAAAGATTAAAGTCAGTCAGTAATACCAGACAGAGTTTCATACTTCTTATTGTTAAGGGAATGTGTGCCTGCTGCAGTCGAAAGACTTCATAATACTCTCTGCCTTTCCTCTCACTTACACTCTTACTTTCACATACACAGATGTATGCATATACATGTACAGGCACACTCACATACACACATTTCTTTATTTTTTTATCTTTTTATTTTTTTTTAATTTTACACTCATTAAACAGCAAAGAGCTGTTCTTCGAACGAAAAATGGCAGTCATATGCTTTTTTTCTGTCTGAATTTCATGGCAGCTTAATATGCTGTTATGAAGCAGTGGAGTTGTTTTTCACCAGGCATTACCTGTACATTAACACCCTGCTGAAGAGCGTTTGTTCATTCCCCAATAAGAGTAAAGATGTACAGAATGCCCGTTCACTGGGACTACAGAGTGAATCCTCACATTGATCATTCAGTGAACTTCTTTCTTGCAGAGGAAGCGTTTGAGATACCAGCATCACTTTCTGAATTCTTTTTCATCTGGGGCAATCTGTTGTAATTACCTATATAAGACTGACTGTTTGTAATATTGGCTTATATACTTGCCCTCATCTTCTTACTTTGCTTGTCAATCAAGTGACTTCTATGAAGTCTAATGGTTAATTCATCCTAAAGAATACTGACAAGAAACTACAAAGCCTATGCTGCTAAAGTCATGCATCAGTGGACACATGGATGAGCACCACTCAAGGAAGAAATTGCAAGGCTTCAGATCTGAGGAAGGACTCCTTCATGGGGGCTTAGCTAGGTAATATGTGTTGCACTTATAGCATCATGGCTTTAATAATCATGCATAACGCATGATTAATGGAAAAGAAATACTACATCTATAGGAAACAAATAAAACACAAAATAACTCTAACAAGTTTTTTAAAATGGTATAGATGTAAACACTGACTCGTGAAATTATGTCAGTGCCCATTTGTAGTAATAGCATACAAAATCTTCCTACTAAAACTGAATCAACTGAAAAAAATTGTACTCATGCAATTTTCATATTTATTTTGAGTGAATCTTGGTTAAATGATAACATACCAGAGCAATCATTAATCTCTGAAATGACAGACTGACAGAGAAGGACAGACTGGGAAAAATTTTGCTTTTCTCAGAAAGTGTATTATATTTTCATTTATAGAATTAAAGCATGATACGGAAAAGCTGTTTATTTTGTTTTGTGTTTACCCTTTTTGTTTAATAGGGCTGTCTAAGACACATGATCTTGGAATGGGATATTCTAAACAGTTATGATTGTCTGAAAAATAAATTCTAACTTGGCTAGGTAAGCCAAAACATGATTTCCTGTTGCTATGGGGCAAACATTTGTATTTTCACAACTCATCAAATTGTTGGATTATAATATTTAATATATACTGTATAAGTAAGCATTTACTTTATCAGTCTGAAATTATGTCACAGTCTATAATTCTCATCAGTGTGTATAGTATCAAATTAATGTCTGTACTACATTTGGACGAGTGTTGCATGGACAAGTTCAAACTCATCAATTATCCATTCCCGGGAATCCATCTCCCTGATCATTGTTCTCCATTGTTAAGCACTGTGGATTCTAGTCATGTGCCAATGAGGATTTAAAGTCTCTGGCTTTTCTTTTTTTCAGTTATGTGACCATGGAGTGAGTATATGTAAGTAAGGGTAGCCCTCAATAAGTTAGGTGCAGGTGGACTTTGTCCCTGCAAAAAAGGGCTTTTAATATTACTTTCATCCAGTTGTATTTTGACTAGTTTGTTACTTCCATTAGCAGCTGCAACTGCTTTCTTTCAATGATACATAGGAGAACCAAATCAAATTACATCTTTTGTGTCTTTTTTCAAGTTATTTATCTGTTAGAATTTCATCTTTTGTATATAAAGCTAGAAATGGTTTATTATCCACTTCTGTTGCACTGCTGTTTAATAATGTTCCAGTATGGCACCCAGTAGATTTTCAAATAATTCCTGGAGAATACCCAGATGAAAATACAAACCTGGTGGAAAGTATTATTATTTAAGACAAATGTTTTAGTAAAATGCATTTCAAAGATCATCGCCTTTCAAAACATTACATATGTGTTCTAAAATTTCCGTGGTAGGGGTTGCTTGGATGTCTGCTTTGGAGGTCTCTGCTACCTAATCAGCAGAGACCTCCAAAGCAGACATCTAAGCAACCCCTACCACGAAACAATACCCACGTAGCACATAGCTCACAAAGTCAGTGTGCCACACAGTCACAGCCCTTAAGGCTAAACAACACACCTAATACACTTGTAATAGGTGACTCTATTGTCAGACACATTGATGTCCCACTCACCAGGCTGAACAAGGAGAAGGTCACTGTAAGCTGCCTGTCAGGTGCCAGGATTCGCCACATAACACAAGCACTCAGGTCACTCCAAAGCAAGTACAAAAATGACTCTGTCATTGTCCATGCTGGTGTGAATGACCTGAGACGTACCTCCCTGGACTACATGAAAAGAGACATAGAGGAGCTCTTTGATCATGTAGCCCAAGCCGGTATGACCCTGACCTTGAGTAGCATCTTACCCTCACCAAGAATGATGCCACAGTATAAAGACAAAATGATCAATTTTAACAATTGGCTAAAGTATTGGTGTCATTCAAAGGGGATCCAGTGTCTGTTAGCCTGGGATGACATGCTCGACAAGCCACGTTGCTTCGCTAGGGACGGCTTGCACCTGTCACCCCTGGGATTTTGAATACTGGCAAAGGCTCTTGCCTCCCCCATAGTGTCTTTTTTAGGCAAGGCTCAAAAGACAAACCCACTTCCATAGACAACACAAAGAAAAAAAACTAAGGGTAATGCTGCTCAACACCAGAAGCCTAAACCTCAAGATGCACGCACTCGAGACTCTCCTCAGTATGGAGAATATTGATATCTGTGCAGTAACAGAAACCTGGTTCAAGGCTCCCGAGAGCACCCCAGCACTAACAGGTTATACTTCATACCATGCTTTTCGGCCCCAAAACTCGGACCGAACCACAAAAGGAGGGGGAGTATCCATATTTATCAAAGATACCCACATCTCCAGGTTAGTGGCACTGCACGAAGCATCGGAGACCATCCATGTGCAACTAACGGTGGGCAAAACTGCCTTTCAGTTTGTAGCCTGCTACAGACCACCCTCCCAAATACAGGAACCTCACTCGGCTTTCCTGAGAACACTGGAGAATATGAAGGTCTCTCCAAACACCATTATATTGGGTGACTTCAACTACCCAAACATTGATTAGGAAAACTACTCAAGCCCAAACACCCTCGCCCAACGGTTCCTAGAATTTATAAACTCAAATGTTATGGAACAACTGGTCACCACTCCCACAAGAGGGGAAAACATATTGGATCTGGTCATCACCAACATGGGGTCTCTATGTTCCACACCAGAGGTATACCCCTCATTGGTAAGATCAGACCATAAACTAATCTCACTGGACATCCATATTCCGTCCCCACCCCCAGCCAAGGAAACCACGGTGAAGAACTTCTCAAAAGCAAACTTCACACTTCTCAAAACTGAGGTGGAATCCTTCAAAGCCTCTAGGCCAGTGGAAAATATGGCCCCAAATGCAGAATCCTTTACAAAAGCATTCTATGGACACCTACAGGAATGCATGGAGCATGCTATCCCAAATAAAACCAAGACTCACTCCTTCAAAGGCAGGAGACCTGTCTGGTGGACCCCGGCCATAAATAAGCTATACAACAGAATGAGAAAGCTACTACATGATAGAGCAAAATCCCAAAAAGGGAAGGCGTCTCTGATCAGTACTAGCAAGAAACTACGATCCCTCATAAAATCATCTAAGGCCAGCTTCGAAAGAAAAATTGCACAAGACACTAAAGATAATCACAAGGCCTTCTTTAGTTATGTCAGAAACCTGGGAGGCAACTCCCAGATATGCTCTGAGCTAGTGCAAAATGACAAAAAATACACTGAACCCACAGACATTGCCAACATCCTGGCAGAAAGGTTCAGTGCAAACTTCTCCCCCCCTTCCCCCCAAAAAAGCAAATGTCTATTCCAACAGAGTGTAGCCTTCCTGAGATCACAGATGCACAGGTGAGAGCTGCCCTCTCCAAAGCAAAAAACACAGCATCAATGGGACCAGACGGTGTCCTGAGCTGCATCTTACACAAGCTCCAAGAAGAACTAAACCCTCATATAAAGTCACTGTTCAGTCTCAGCCTTACTGCAGAATATGTACCCAAGAAATGGTGTACAGCAACAGTGGTCCCATTCCACAAAGGAGGTGCCACAACAGACCCCGGAAACTATCACCCTATAAGCCTGACTAGCCTGGTCTGCAAAGCTATGGAGCGTATCATCATGGAAATCATAAACAAAGACATTGGGAACCTCCAGACACTGGATCCTACCCAATTCGGCTTTGTTAAGGGCAGATCTTGCCTCTTGAACCTGGTCAACTTCTTTGAAACAGTTACCAAAGCCATAGATGAAGGGAAGGTAGTCCATACAGCCTACCTGGACCTCAAAAAAGCCTTCGACACAATACCCCACTCGGGCATCATAAATAAGCTCATCAGCTTAAATATCAACCCCTATGTCACAAGATGGGTTGCAAACTGGCTCAGGGATAGAACCCACATGGTCAGAATAGCAGGTGCCATGTCAGACTCTAAACCAGTTACAAGTGGCATCCCACAAGGCTCAGTCCTGGGACCTCTCTTGTTCGGTATATATTTCTCTGAGGTACAGGTTAACATGGGTGGACTATGGCTGACCAAGTTCGCAGGTGACTGCAAACTGGGTGCCATAATCGACTCTCCGGCTGACACAAGCATCCTCCAAAAGGGTCTCACAGAGACGGATAACTGGTGCCAGAGCCATGGCCTAAATCTAAATGCCAAAAAGTGCATAGTCATCCCCTTTGGGAAAAACAAAGTGCCCACAAATAACCACATAGGTGGTAATCCATTAAGTACGGAAGAAGTAATTAGGGACTTGGGGACCCAAGTAGATAGCAATCTCTCCTTTGACAATCATGTGGCCAAAGTGGTTAGAAAGACCTTCTATATAGCCCACCTTATCATGAAAGGGTTCACATCTAGATCAAGAGAGGTCATTGTGCCCCTCTACTCATCACTTATCAGGCCCATAATTGAATACAATGCCCCATTTGGGATGTACCTTACCCGACACCTGCAGCAACTAGAAAGACCCCAAAAGTACCTCACCAAGAGGATCAAGGGGCTCAAACAGATGCCCTATGCAGTTCGGCTAAAGAAATTCCAGCTCTACTCAGTTGCGTACCGCCTACTCAGAGGCGATCTGTGTCTGACGTATAAAACCATGTCCAACACAGAATTAATGGACATGCTTCACCTCAGGAAATCCAAATCCCTTAGAGCTACACGCTCCAGGGACTTGAACCTCAGCACAGAAATAAATAGGACATGCTGGAGGGACAGATTCATATCCCAGAGGCTCCCCTCACTCTGGAACAAAATCCCAATCCATGTTAGGCAGAGCCACTCACTGACCCTCTTCAAGAGAAATCTTGACGAGTGGATGGGAGATCGTACGTTTACCCCTGGGATCTCTTCTGTGTCCTTGCTTGACAGAGGTACAGTAAATAACCTTAAAAGGGCTACCTTCTGTGACCTACTATACAGAGGCACAGTCAACTAATCTAAAAGGGTGGCGAAAGCCAAACACACTCTGGCTAGGCTTATAAATGCCCTAGGGCAGGTAGCCTAGTATCAACCTATGAACCTATGAACCTATGAAAAATACATTATTTTCTAAGATGTTTTGTCCATTTGTTTAGGTTTCTATGACTGATTTATAAAGTAATTCTATATTGTTGGCCTTATTATTTGAAAAACTGCTTAGATCTATTTCTGTCATGCAAATGACATTAAATGAAATGTGTGTGTCTGTGTGTGTGTGTGTGTGTGTGTGTGTGTGTGTGGGTGTGTGTGGGTGTGTGTGTGTGTGTGTGTGTGTGTGTGTGTGTGTGTGTGTGTGTGTGTATGAGTTTTGAAAGAATAATCACCAGTGAGAATGAAAGAAACACAAAACATCAAACTCATTGCTGATTGCCAATAATTGCTTCTAAAATCATGAAGAAAAGTAATCATAAATGTCAACCAATAGGTTGCATTTGTGATTATCAAAAATAAAACAAAAACATGTTTTACATGGAGTTATCTGCCCCTACACCCCCAGAAATCAAATATACTAACTCCAGGGTCACACAAACTTAAATAAATTTCAAAAACCATTGAATTATTAATATACATACACACACAAATCTATATAAATATATATAACTATGTGTGTGTGTGTGTGTGTGTGTGTGTGTATGTATATATATATATATATATATATATATATATATATATATATATATATATATATATATATATATATATATATTTATAGAGAGTGAGAGAAAACACTGGAGACAGTCACACTACTTTAAATTCAGCTGTTTGCAAAGAAGAGCTAAAGATCAGATCTCATTGCCAGCAAAAGTCAGCATACTCCTGATTAATATACTTTCTAGCTACTTACAATTTACCTTCACTTCATTTGCAAGTATCTCAAAGAAAAACAAGAATGTTCTGTTGTTCAAAGACTTGATACTCCAGGTTAGATCAAAATGCCTTATAAGTCATGGTACATCAATAAGCAGACCCTGGTACTCTAGGAGTATCCACAGTTAGGCTTCTGGTAATTCTTTGATACCGATTTAGGTAGACTCCTAGTATTCAATGTATCTTAGCAAGGTTTCCCAAGAGCCTGTACACCTGGTCACAAAACTCCTTCTGCACAAGAGGCAAACATCTCTTTCATTTTGTGTTCAACGCCTAATCTTAGCAGCTGATTTACATTAGACTCTCCAGATACAGATTTTATTACCATAATATGTGGTACATATAAACATCAGCAATTCGTTTCATAGCATTTGATGACTATATTGCACATCAAACAATATTTCAATTGCTGTCATGTCATAATGACCACCATCCAGGCACTGAACCCCTCCCCAGTACTGCCCTGACTTGGCTGTGTTATGGCACCAAGATAACCCATCTACATTTGTGAGGCTAGTGCCAGGCCTATGCCTAATGATAAAAATAAAATGTTGCAATGCTAAAGCCCACATGCATAACATGGTACTCATGTCCTGTTACTTACCTAATCATTGAGTGGGTACATTGTCAATTACTAAAGTGAAGCTACTTCCCAACAAATAACATTGCAACAGTTAATACCATAATATATGTAGCATTTGCCAGGAGGCAGCATAGTTAAAGAGATATGGACCATTTCCTAGTGGGTGGCAGGCCTAAAGGGAGGACAGTCTCTTTAGTAGCTAAATGACAACAGTTGGCTCTAGACAATACATTTGTAGTACTAGCAGCAAACAATTTGTTACCTAACTGAGAGGGCTAGGGGAATATCAAGAGAGTGGTCGCTTCATAGGTTCATAGGTTCATAGGTTCATACTAGGCTATCTGCCCGAGGGCATTTACAAGCCTAGCCCATAGTTTTGTGGCTTACCCCACCCCTTTAGTATGGGGAACTATACCCATTATTTTGCTGTGCCTCTGTTGAGCAGTGACACTGAGGTAATCCCTGGGGTATATCTGCGATCTCCCATCCATTGGTCAAGATTTCTCTTGAACAAGGCCAGCGAGGTGCTCTGCCTCACATATACCGGGATTTTATTCCACAGCATAGGGAGTCTTTGGGTGATGAATCTATCCCTCCAGCACGTCCTATTAATAGCCGTGTCGAGGTTTAAGTCTGCCGCCCTTGTGGCTCTGACGGATCTAGATTTTTTGAGGTGAAGCATATTCATCAAATCTGGGTTTGACATGGCCTTGTATGTTAGGCAAAGGTCACCTCTGAGCAAGCTGTTTACTGAATAGAGCTGGAGTTCTTTCAGTCGGGCAGCATAGGACAGATGTTTGAGACCCTTTATCCTTTTGGTGAGGAACTTTGTGGCCTCTCCAGCTGCTGCAAGTGTCGGGTCAGATACATTCGAATGGGGCATTGTACTCAATCATTGGTCTGATGAGTGATGAGTATAGGGAGACTATGACCTCCCTTGATCTAGATGAGAATCCCTTCATGATAAGGTGGGCAATGTAGAAGGTCTTCCTAACTACTTTAGCTACATGGGTGTCGAATGACAGACTACTATCAACCTGGGTCCCCAGGTCCCTGATAACTTCTTCTGTACTCAGTGGATTGCCACCTATTTGGTAGCTAGGGGTAACCTTGTTTTTCCCGAAGGGTATGACTATGCATTTTGGCATTTAACTTTAGGCCATGGCTCTGGCACCAGTTATCCGTTTCTGTGAGACCCTTCTGACGGATATCTGTGTCAGATGTGTTTTCTACTATGGCCCAGTTTGCAGTCATCTGCAAACTTTGTCAGCCATAACCCTCCTGTGTTTGCTTGTACTTGGGAAAAGTAGATGCCAAACAAGAGTGGGCCCAGGACTGAGCCGTGTGGTACACCACTTGTGACAGGCTTTGAGTCTGACATGGCGCCAGCAACTCTGACCCTGTGGGTTCTGTCACTCAGCCAGTTTGCAACCCATCTTGTGATGTATGGGTTAACATTTAAGCTGATGAGTTTTTCAATGATACCCGAGTGGGGTATTGTATCAAAGGCCTTCGCCAGATCGAGGTAGGCTGTATGGACTGCCTTTCCTCATCAATGGCTTTGGTGACTGTTTCAAAAAGTCAACCAAGTTTAGAAGGCATGATCTGCCTTTGACAAAGCCAAACTGGGATGGATCCAAAGTCTGCAAATTCCCTATGTCTTTATTTATGAGGTCCATTATGATCCTCTCCATGGCTTTGCAGATAAGGCTTGTCAAGCTAATGGGCCGGTAATTTCCAGGGTCGGTGGAGGCACCACCTTTGTGAAGTGGGACCACAGTTGCAGTGCGCCACCCCTGGGTACGTATCCAGAGGTAAGACTATGATTAAACAGCTGTCCTAGCTGTGGGTTTAATTCCTCGTTGAGTTCGTGGAGCACACAGCCGGGACACCATCAGGTCCCATGGATGCTGTGTTTTTGCTTTGGAGAGAGCAGTTCTCACTTGGGCGTTGGAGATGTTTGGGGGCTGCAATCGCTTGGTATAGATATCTCTCCTTTGGGGAGGGGAGAAGTTTGCACTGAACCTGTCAGCCAGTATGTTGGCAATGTCTGTAGGATCAGTAATCTTCACATCATTTTGAACTAGTTCTGAGCATATCTGGGAGTTTCCTCCCAGGTTTCTAACATAGCTAAAGAAGGCCTTATGATTGTCTTTTGAGTCTTTAGCTATTTTTCTCTCAAAATTTGCTTTGGATGATTTTATGAGAGCTCTTAGTTTTTACTTATAGTGATCAAGGGTGTCTTACCTTTTAAGGATTTTGCTCTATCTTGTAGTAGCTTCCTCCTTTTGTTGTAGAGTTTGTTTATGGCTGGGGTCCACCAGAGTGGACGCTTGCCTTTGGTACAAAGAGTCTTTGTTTTGCTTGGGATTGCCTTATCCATGCAGTCCTGCAGGTGCTGGTAGAAGGCATTTGTAAGTGATTCAGCGGCTTGAGTACTGTTTTCCGTCGGCTCGGGGCCTTAAAGGAGACCACACTAGTCTTTAGAAGTGTGAAGTCGGCTTCGAGAAGTTCTTTACTGTGGTCTTTTTATTTCAGGTGGGGGTGGGATGAGGACCTCCAGCGAGATTAGTTTGTGATCTGATCTCACCAGTGAGGGGTATACTTCCGGTGTTGAACATTGTGCTCCCATGTTCGTGATGATGAGATCAAGTATGTTTTCTCCTCTTGTGGGGATGGTGACTAGTTGTTCCATGGCATTTGAGTTTATGAATTCCAGGAACTTTTGGGCTAGGGTGTTTGGGCTTGAGTAGTGTTCCCAGTCTATATTAGGGTAATTGAAGTCACCTAGTATGATGGTGTTTGGTGATACATTTATCCCTCTAGTGTTTTCAGGAAGGCCATGTGAGGTTCCTGAGTTTGTGAGGGTGGCCTGTAACATGCTACAATTTGCAGAGCAGTCTTGCCTATGGTTAATTGCACCTGGATGGTCTCTGATGCATCGTGCGTTGCCACCAGTCTTGAGGTGTGGGTGTCTTTGATGAATATGGATATCCCTCCTTTCTTGGTATTGTCTGGATTTTGGGGCCGGAACGCATGATAAGAGGTAAAACCTGATAGTGCTGGGGTGCTCTCAGGAGCCTTGAACCAGGTTTCTGTCACTGCACAGACATCGATGTTCTCCATACTGAGAAGGGCCTCGAGCGTGCATTTTGAGATTTAGACTTCTGGCATTGAGCAGCATTACCCTTAGTTTTTTCCTTTTTGTGTTCTAGGGTGGTAGGTTTAGAATTTGAGCCTTGCCTAAAAAGGCACTATGGGGTGGCAAGAGCCTTTGCCAATATCCGAATCCCAGGGTGACAGGTGCAAGCCGCCCTTAAGCAGCGTGGCTTGTCCAGCATGTCATCCCAGGCAGACAGACATTGGATCCCCTTTGAATGACACCAGAGTTTAAGCCAATTGTTAAAGCTGATCATCTTATCTCTGTATTGTGGCATCATTCTTGGTGAAGGTAGGATACTGCTCAAGGTCAGGGTCATACCTGCCTGGGCTACATAATCAGAGAGCTCCTCAATGTCTCTTTTCATGTAGTCCAAGGAGGTACGCCTCAGGTCGCTTACACCAGCGTGGACAATGACTGAGTCATATTTGTACCTGCTGTTGAGAGACCTGAGTGCTTGCGTTATGTGGCGGATTCTAGCCCGACAGGCAGCTTACTGTGACCTTCTCCTTACTCAGTCTGGTGAGCGGACGCCAGTGTGTCTGACTATGGAGTCACCAATGACTAGTGTGTCTGGCATTGTGTTTGGCCTTAAGGGCTGTGACTGTTTGACACTCTGACTGTGAGGTCTATGTGTTGCAGGTGTTGTGTTCTGAGGTGGTGGTTGTTTGGGTGTCTGCTTTGGTGGCCTCTGCTGTTTTGGTAGATTTTTGATCAGAGCCGAGTATGTCTTTGTGTGTTTATGTGTATGATTTGAGGTTGTGATGGTACTATGTGAGACTGGATCTATAGTGTGTGTGGTAACCTTCTCCTCCTGACTGGTCTTGCCAGTCCTATGTTGAGAGAGCTCAGCCTCCAGTTTGGCCGTATAGTTGCATCTCTCGCATGTATTTGTGTTTTGTGGGAGGAGGAGAGGGTTGTCTGTGTACATGAGGCAATTGTAACATTGCCTCAATATTCCCAGGTTCACCAGCTGAGCAGGAGAGGACACTAGCAACTGATCCCTCGACATGCTAGAAGGACTAGACAAAAACTTTAAAAGAGATTCCGGGGGACGTGAGTGACCGAAAAATGGGGGGTTGCCTTTTTGGGGTGCTATATATAAGAGTGCCGTATCAAGGTAATAAGTACTGTAGGAGCAAGTGCTAGGTTTAACAGATAGAGAAAAGTCTACTTGGAGTCAAGTAGAGATGATCTTTTAGGTATTAGAGAAAGTGCTAGTAACAGGGATGCTTAAAGGTAAGATTGAAAAGAATGCACTCTGCAGTGTGCACTAGAGAAGTTAGATATGAAAGTAGGTAACTTGAGTTTTACCTGTTTAAAAAGTTAAGGTTTAGTGGAGAGTTACTATTTTTAAAACAGCAAGATGGACTGAAAGGGGTGGTTACTTTTGTATTTTGGTACTATGAAATACTGTAGGATGGCCAATAAATTTAAATAATTGAAGGGTGGGATTTCAAAAGTGATGGTTTTGTGATTACTCACATAAGCCAGTGAAAGTAGAGAGAAATGAGATATATGGTCAGATTAACATAAGAGGCGGGCAACTAGAAAGACAGTGGTATTTAACAAGACAACTTAAATGGGTGGGAGGGAGGGAAAAATTCTGCCTGACTCAGAACAGAGAGAGCTGTGGTCTCTTTTGAAGTTTTAATATGCTGTTAAACAGAATGCAAGCAAAACACAAGGTAAAGAAAACAAACTACAGTATTCAAAATATAGAAAGGCAATACAGAAATACAAAAATAACAGCAAACTAACCTTTCCTTCACAGCAAAGTGTAGCAGAGTCTGGATGAGCCTTTCTGGTAAAGCTCTGAAATGTTTTAGTTTACTCCTTAAATAGAAATTTTAGTTCCTAGCTCCACCCCTCTGTTAACAAGTGATTAACCTTAAGTGACCTTTTCTGTCTTATGAATGAGTCCTTAATTAATCAGTTCTTATTTCTGCCTGACTCAGAACAGAGAGAGCTGTGGTCTCTTTTGAAGTTTTAATATGCTGTTAAACAGAATGCAAGCAAAACACAAGGTAAAGAAAACAAACTACAGTATTCAAAATATAGAAAGGCAATACAGAAATACAAAAATAACAGCAAACTAACCTTTCCTTCACAGCAAAGTGTAGCAGAGTCTGGATGAGCCTTTCTGGTAAAGCTCTGAAATGTTTTAGTTTACTCCTTAAATAGAAATTTTAGTTCCTAGCTCCACCCCTCTGTTAACAAGTGATTAACCTTAAGTGACCTTTTCTGTCTTATGAATGAGTCCTTAATTAATCAGTTCTTATTTCTGCCTGACTCAGAACAGAGAGAGCTGTGGTCTCTTTTGAAGTTTTAATATGCTGTTAAACAGAATGCAAGCAAAACACAAGGTAAAGAAAACAAACTACAGTATTCAAAATATAGAAAGGCAATACAGAAATACAAAAAATAACAGCAAACTAACCTTTCCTTCACAGCAAAGTGTAGCAGAGTCTGGATGAGCCTTTCTGGTAAAGCTCTGAAATGTTTTAGTTTACTCCTTAAATAGAAATTTTAGTTCCTAGCTCCACCCTCTGTTAACAAGTGATTAACCTTAAGTGACCTTTTCTGTCTTATGAATGAGTCCTTAATTAATCAGTTCTTATTTCTGCCTGACTCAGAACAGAGAGAGCTGTGGTCTCTTTTGAAGTTTTAATATGCTGTTAAACAGAATGCAAGCAAAACACAAGGTAAAGAAAACAAACTACAGTATTCAAAATATAGAAAGGCAATACAGAAATACAAAAAATAACAGCAAACTAACCTTTCCTTCACAGCAAAGTGTAGCAGAGTCTGGATGAGCCTTTCTGGTAGTATGTATAATGAAAGTGGTAATTGCATGCAGTGTTGTTCGGCAAGGCAGTATTCTCATCTGGATACTAAAGTATACTGGTAGAGGAATCATAAGAAATGCTTATACTGCTAGGCTGAACTGTACTGGTTATCCTAAAACACAACTATGACAGAAAGGCTTACTGGGGTGACTTAAAATGCTTGTGAATATGATTAGCTTTTTGGAACTGGACTATATAAACAAAAAGACTGCACTCTGAAGTGTTGATAAAAACTGTGCTTATGGATCTAAATCTAACAGTGAACATGAAGTTCTGTTTTTCTTTGGGTCCCCCTTCCTCAGTTGTGAATGGGTATAATTTTCACTTTTCGCATTTGTAAATAAATGCATTCAGGGCAGTGATCCCACAACAGCTAATAGAAAAATGTTTTATGTATTTTATTTATATTCATCCACATGTTCTTGTTTTTACATTTTGTGCATGTGGTTTTTAAACGGTGTTTTTCTGACTTCAGCAATTAACTAAGGGCAAAACATAACCATAGTAATTAACTGATTGCTGAGTGCTGAATTAACTTTGAGTGGTAGGATTGGTTGTTTGAATAATGAATTAAAGTATTTAAGTGCTGTTGCTGTTTGAATGAACTGTCTGATGAAACAATGGTTACCATTGCGAAAGCGCTCACCATTTTGTATTAAAAAAGATTTTACTTTGTCGTGGTTCAGCTTCTTTATTCCAGCTACCTTCCTACTGGGCATCTGTGTTTCAACATAATAGAAAAATGTGTCCACCTAGGTGTTAATAACCACATGTGCAACTGGATTCTGGACTTTCTGACTGGAGGACCCCAAAGAGTATGTGTGGGACAAGAATTCCTCAAAGAGCATCCCTATCAACACAGGAGAACCTCAGGGCTGTGTTCTAAGCCTGCTACTGTTTACTGTCTTGACCCAAGACTGTAAAGCCAGATTTAACACCAACCACATCATTAAGTTTGTGGATGACACATATATATGTGGGCCTCATCAGCAAAGGAGAAGGAAAAAGCTTACAAGGAAGAAGTGAGTTCTCTGACTGACTGGTGTGCCAGGTATAATCTTAACCTCAATGTCAGCAAAACCAAGGAGATCATAATAGACTTCAGGAGAGTACAACCAGCTCACTCTCCTCTCGTGATAACTGGGGAGGTAGTGGAAAGGGTAAAGAATGCAAAATTCCCGGGGGTCTATATAGTGGAGGATCTTTCTTGGTCAACCAATACCAGTCACATAGTAAAGAAGGCCCATAAACACCTGTACTTCCTGAGGAGACTGAGAAACTCAAGGCTACCTCCCTCTATCCTCTCCACCTTCTACAGGGGTACCATGGAAAGTATCCTAATGTGCAACTTCATGGAAGCTGTTCAGCTGTAGGTCAAAAATCCCTATAAAAGACAGTCACAGCTGCAGAAAAAATAATGGGATCCAAACTTCCAGTGATAAAGGATCTATACATAACACATTGTTATGACAGAGCAACAAAAATAACAAGTGATCCTACTCACCCTGCTTTTGAAGTGTTCACATGCCTGTCATCTGGCAGAAGATACCGTAGTGTATGCTGTAAAATGACCAGGTTTAAGAATAGTTTTTTCCCCTCAAGCGATTAGACTCTTGAACTCTAGTATTAATCTCAGAGATTCGAGACACTGACAAGTCTTGGGCTAACCAAACAATAGTGAAATAACAAGATATCACAACCAGCTTATCTGTTTACAAGAAAATTATGTGCAATACAAACTGCTAGATAATCTCATAATATAGAGAACATGAGAATTACATTGTGTAATAAGTACAGGTGCCGTAAGGAACCATTCAGCTGCTATAGTGGTATATAAAATAACTGTAGTAATAAGTAATAATATAACTGTCTAAGTGAAAGGTAAATGTTAGGTCTGATAAACATTTAATTGTATGTATGTATGTGTATGTCTCTCTTCTAAGCGTGTGGCTTATAATTGTGCAATACAGCTAATCTACTACATTTTGCACTGTTATAAAGCTTTTTTACTGTTTCACTGCATTTGTGTACTGTTTTATACTGTTTTAACTGTATTTTTCATTGCTAGATAGTGTTTCATTACTGTAATTGCATTTTTACTGAATTACTTAACTGTAAACTGCTTTTTCATACTGAGAGTAGTATTTTTTGTTTGTGAGTAGCTAGTAGCTGTAGTATAGTTCCCCACCCTCTCTCCCTGTTGGTGTCTTGTTGTTATACACTTGGTGGCCTTGCAGTTGCCCGGCCCTACTGTAAATTTGATCTGGGACACCTTTCCCAGTCTAGTGTCATTAGCTCATTCTACCTAATACAGAGAGAACATTTGAGAAGGCCAACCCATTTAGTTTCTTAACCTTGAATTATATTCTGTTCCTCCTGTCTCTCTTTCCACTTTATATAAAAAGCACTTTGCTAGAATCTACCATTGTAAGAATCTCCTTGTTCTGACCAAGTGTGCTTCTCAAACAATCTGGAAATATAGAGCTGATAAGTATATTTTTGGCACTTTTTAACTGTTCAGAGTTCTGCACTGTCTTAATTTTTGCTTGACAGAATTATTTATATATATTTGCTGGCATTGTTTTCTGATACTCTAAGTGCCTCCATTTTGATTTTTTCCTAATTTACTGCTTTCTGCATATGTTTTTAGTCATTTTTTAATGTAATTGCATTCATTTAAACTGTATTTGCTTTAATATTGCTACACACTCAAGTGTGTTAACTTGCACTGCATTTGAATTGTTTTACTGCTGTTTTAGCTGCTTTTCTAAAAAAAAAAAAAAAAAAAAAAAGTTCTAAGCTTGTTTCTCACCTTTCCTTTAACTAGTCTAGTCCAGATACAGATTTGCTCTATCCATGACTGTTTATGAGCCCCCCCCCAAGCATTTCTGTGTTGGAGGGAAGCCTTCTAGCTTATCAGTTGGAGTGGTAAGCATTAGGTTACATATCTACCCCAAGAGGAGTGGTTTCTGGCCCAGAAATTGTAGTTTAGTGGCCATTTGGGCAGTTTTTCCAAACCCTTCAACTTTCTGGTTTAAAAGCATGTGTTTCCGCTTGTTTCCTGCCTTTCCTGTAACTAGTCTAGTCCTGATATAGATTTGCTTTATCCTGGACTGTTTGTAAGCTTCTGAGCACCCAAGCCTTTCAGTATTGGAGGAAATTTTTCTAGCTCATCAGTGGGAGTGGTAAGCCGTATGTAGCCTATGTACCACAAGAGGAGTGGTTTCTGGCCCGGAAACTGTAGTTTATTGAACTTTTGGGCAGTTTTCCCTTTCAACTTTCTGGTTTAAAAGCAAATGTTTACATGGGTTTGCGCTTGTTTAAGCTCAGCTCAGTGGCGCCAAGCTGAGGTAAACTATTACTAGTGCCAGAAAGTCTGCTCTTCAGTTTTTCCCTTAGATCTTCCTAGTTCTTTCACTCTTGCACTTCAAATAACCTAATTTGCACTTCAACAGATTTTTGTAGCAATTATTATAGAACACAAGAGCCATCAGCACTAGTTGTTTTTCATGGAAATAGCTCCAGTACTTGGTAGTTATGACCACCCTCCTGGCATGATTAAAGGGCAGTCCCTGTCCTTCTCCTATTAACCTGGTGCACTTGGGCATTCTGAGGCAGTGTAGCAACTGTCTCATGTACACAGTCAACCCTCTCCTCTTACATCCCATCACTCAGACTTGTGAGAGATGCATTTATATCACCAAATTGGAAGCTATACACTCTCCAGCCAAGACTGGACTAGATAGTCAAGAGGAGAAGGTCAAAACCTGCACCACACCACATGGAACACATAGCCCTCCAGAAAACCCACTATCACAGCTCTTACATAAAAACACAAACCACGCACCCACCTTCATGGAGGCACTCAATAGAAATTTACCCAAACAGCAGAGACCGCTAAGACAGAAACGCACTCAACCACCACAACACAGCACATACCACAGGACACATGGCTCACCTCCACAGTGTGCCCCTCAACCTAAGCCCCTAAGGCTAAACACCTTGCCCAATACACTAATCATAGGTGACTCAATAGTGAGGCACAAAGATGTCCCACTCACTAGGTTGAATAAGAAGGTAACAGTCAGCTGTCTATCAGGTGCCAGAATCCGACACATAACACGTGCACTCAGGTCACTCCACAACAAGTACAAGTATGACTCTGTCATTGTCCATGTGGGTGTAAATGACCTGAGACGCACCTCCCTAGACTACATGAAAAAAGACATGGTGGAGCTCTCAGATTATGTGACCCAGGCAGGTATGACACTAGCCCTGAGCAGTATCCTACTGTCACCCAGAATGATACCGCTATATAAACAAAAAATGATTGACTTCAACAGTTGGCTAAGTTTCTGGTGTCATTCTAAGGGGATCCAGTATCTGTCTGCTTGGGATGACATGACTGACAGACCTCAATGCTAAACCAGAGATGGCCTGCATCTGTCACCCCTGGATTTCTGGGTACTGGTTAAGGCTTGTGTCACCCCTATAGTGCCTTTTGTAGGCAGTGTTCCAAAGACCAAATTACCACTGTAACAGCTATAAATAAATGTAATCTGAGGGTCATGCTGCTCAATGCTAGAAGTCTAAATCTCAAGATGCACTCGCTCAAAGCACTTCTCAAAATGGAGAACATCGACATTTGTGCTGTAATGGAGACCTGGTTTAAAGCAGCAGAAAGCACCCTGCAGTACCAGGCTATAACTTATTCCACACCTTTCTGCCCAGAAACATGGACCGGTGGTGGTGTCTCCATATTCATAAAGGATATGCACATCTCCAGACTAGTAGCCCTGCATAATGCATCTGAAATACTTCAGGTACAACTGAGACTGGGTAAGACTGCGATCCAGGTTATAGCCTGCTATAGGTCCCCAACCATGTCCCTAGACTCTCACTTCACATTCCTTAGCACCCTGGAATCTATCAAGGTCCAACCCAACACTCTCATACTAGGAGACTTCAACTACCCCTCCATCAACTGGGAAAACTACTCAAGCACCAATGCACTGGCCCAGTGCTTCAGGAATTCATTATTTCCAGTGGCTTAGACCAGCTCATTCTTACCCCCACTAGAGGAAGCAATATCCTTGACCTGGTTATTACCAACATGGGCAACAATTGCTCTACACCTCATTTAAGAATATATCTTTGCCTACAAACACACAAAAAGTATTATCTTCTGAACCAATCTGTTTTAGAAGTTTTTGTAAAGGACACCTATCAAAGTACTGCACCGTTAATGTTGGCAATAATATTTATGCCTGGGAAAACATTTCATGCTAGTTTACACACTGTTAAGTTGGACATGAAAATGAGCCCATGGAATGTGATAATGCAAAATATGTTAGTAGAACAGACAAATGTGCTTCCTGTCATCATGTTTTAACTAAGCTAGTTAAATGCACTGTTGCAGTAGAAGGAAAATAATTAAGAGGCTTCTTAGAATGAACAAGTGAGATCAAAATGTGTTGTAAGCATAAAATCACTTGAAAACAGAAAATTGAAGTAATGTGCATACAAGTGACAAAAGGGAATACCCCCATAACACAAGATGTGCAAATTATCCTTTGTCAAATATTATTCCCAGTAGATCTCATGCCTTACTACAAATGATGGGGTAATTAACCAAGATTTTCCCAAATCAAAGAGCTAGAGAAAATGGGTGAGGGATGTTCAACTAGATGTGATGTCATTTGTACACAGGTCAAACAAAGGAAAATATGGGGAACATGAATTTTTTTGTATCACTTGTATCATTTGTCTAATTTTTCTGGTTTTAATTGTTCAGTGAGTTTGTTCATAGTATGGCTGTGGGTGGACCGTTAAACTCACAACCACTTTTTAATGACTCTGGAATGGAAGATCTACAATGGTTAGTCAGTAATCTTACTTTGTTGGTTCCACAATTATCCCAGAGATTGGATTCTTTCCAAATACCTAATGGTCAGGAGCCTACAAAGAGATGGGAACCAGTGGAGGTCTATCCTATATTCTACTCGGTGAGACCTAGAGAACCAGCTACCTTACTTAACAACCATTCAGTGCATAATGTTAATTGTAACCATCCTGTAGGACCAGATCGCAATAATTTTTCTGTACCGAACATCAATGAATGACTCCAAAAAACAAAACTGTGCTTAAGTTAAATGAATATTCACCCACATACAACTCCAATTTGGGAGGCATTTGGATGCCTTTGAATACAAACTTTTTAAGATTCAGAAACTCCAACTATAGAATAGCTACTTGTTTGTATCCATAAAAACTAGCAGGATCCCTAAAGGCCTTATGGTTTGGAAGTACCCTATGGGTCTGGTTAATAACTTACCCCTGTACAAAGAACTGCTACAACTTTTTGATAGGCACGGGTGTAGGTTTATGAAGGTGTCAGTAAAACACAACACCTTTTTAATTGATGGCCTTGTAGCAGAAATTGAGCTTTTGGATCAAGCCATTATGGAGGAAATTGATTATGAACACTACAGAGTGTATCATTCAAGCATTTTCCTCTCTATAGATGTTCAGATTGCCAGAATGCAGGAGAGGAAGCTTAGTAAATTGGAACAGGATAAGTCAGATTGCTTGAACAACAAAGCTTACCCATTTCCTCCACTATCTCAGGAATGGGGGAATAGGACAACCAACAAAAAAATTTACACACTGATACAGCGCAGGTAACAGACCATGAGGATTATGGAATACACCAAGCTTTTGGTTTGAACAAATCCTCTGTAGAATTCCCCCCTTTACAGAGGTCGAAATGGCTGATGGGGAAACAACAAAGACAGGAGGGGCAATGGTAGAATGGTATCCATTCTCCACAATGTAAAACAGCCCAATGGCTGAATACCAGAGTGAGGAGGAAGAATTGGAAATGTTGATGTCAATTTCAGCAGCTATAGAACAGATAAATCTTTGTCAGATTTTTAGCAGCAACACAGGTGACTTTAAAGTTTTTAAGCTTAACTTGTGACCTGTCTTGCAGGAGCATGCTGCCATTTTATCTAAGGGTTTTACATTTGTGATGAGTAAAACGGCCAATATGGTGGAAGTGTTGATGGACTTAAAAATGTACACAAGAAGACTAAATTTAAACATAATGGTGAACATTTTTATGAACCTAGGTTGAAATTAACTAGCTCTTATAATCCACCATTACACCCCCTGTTACAGCTTTTTGAGACAATGTGTGAATTTGATTGTATAGCTAGTATGAATGTAATTGGCAGATCATACAATGATTCTAATGTTAAACAAGATGAGCTGTATTTATTGCATTATTTAAAAACTAGAAATACATGTTTTCTGAATCTGGATAAGGGGGATGGCCCTTATGGACAAGCTACAATTCACTGAGAAAATGTATCATATTCTGTTTGATGACAGGTATCAATAGGTTTCTAAAGGGGAGATGAATATTGCTTATGGGAACATAAGTGCAGCATTATATGATTTGTTAATGGAGAATCAGATTTCTAGAGAAAAATATAACTTTTTGCATACTGACAATCCCATGGTACCTACTATTTTTGGACTACCTAAACTACATAAAGACTTGAATGACCTCTTTATGCATCCCATAGTGGATGACAGATCTTCTATTACTTCTACCTTGGCCAAATTTTTGGATTTCTATCTTAAAAAAGAGTTACAGAATTTTTCACATTTAAGTAAGGATTCTTGGGAATTCCTTAGTAAATGTAACCAGTTAGAATTTGATGAAGCAATGATTTTTGTAACTATAGATGTCAAGGATTTGTATACTAGTATTCCCCATGATATGGGAATTGAGTAGTTCACGGACTTCCTACATAACAATACTAATTTACCCCATGATAAAGTTAATCTTTATGTGGAATTACTAAACTTGATATTATATAAAAACGTCATTCTCTTTGACAGCTAATATTTCTTGCAGTAGAAGGGGATAGCTATGGGGTCAGCATGTGGCTTACTATATGAGAACACATTTATGACTGAGTGGGAGAAAAGGTATGTGTTCAACAGCTCCTATAAGGATTCCTGGCACCTTTACACTAGGTACCCGGGTGAATTTTTTTTTGTATGAATAGCAAATGTGAACCAAATACCTGGGTTTCTTGAGTACCTTAATAGAACAATGCATTTCCTAGGATTCACTTATAAAATAGGGAAAGATTACATCTCATACAAGGATTATAAGAATAAGAGGTTTATTTCGAGGATATATAAGATTACACCTCACACAAGGATTATGAGCATAAAAGGATTATTTTGAGATTATTTAGAAAGCCCACTCATTCCTACTCTTTTCTGCATTATAGCATAAAAAACTCCTTCGGAAACTGAAACCATGCTCAAATACCCCTGATGACCTTCATTCCTACTTCCTCAAAATTGCTGCTGATGCCATTCCCTTTCCCATCTCCATTCTAATAAACAGCTCAATCCAAGAAAACTATGTACCCCTGCTCTGGAAAAAGGCCTATATCATTCCCCTTCACAAAGGAGGTAATAAGAGCATTCCCAATTTCTGGCCAATCTTTATCTTATCCCCTACCTCAGAAGTTCTAGAAAAGTGTACCCACCTTCAACTTCTACCCTACCTCACAGATAACCACCTACTTACCCCCACACAATATGGTTTTAGACCTGGTCACAGTACTACAACCGTTGTCCTCTCCTTCCTTGAAACCATCAACAAAGCCCGGGATTCCAGCTGTCTAGTGTCCACCCTACTTCTGGACTTATCCAAGGCCTTTGGCACTATCTCCCATAACCTTCTCATATCTAAACTCTCTAATCTAAACATATCCCACTCTTATCTCATCTGGTTTTCTGGTTATCTCTCTGACAGACAACAAGCTGTCAAATGGGAAAAAGCCACCTCCCACTTCCTTAATACACCTACAGGTGTACCCCTGGGTCCCATATCAGGTCCCCTACTGTTCAACACTTTCATAAATGACTTCCACCAAAACATTCCTAGTGCTAAACTGATTCAATACACAGATGACTCTATGATAATCTGCTCCGCCACTTCCACCTCTACTCTCTTAAAACGAACTCAGGATGCTTTCTCTTATGCCAAACGTTGGATGATAGACTATCACTCAACACATCAAAAACTAAAATTATGTTATTTTCTCCTTCAAACAGTACCATTATAGACAAGAACTCATTCTCCATTACTAGTCAAAACAATACCTCTCTCAAGGTAGGATCTCATGCAAAGCTTCTAGGAGTCTTTATTGATGAACAGTTAAAATTTGATACCCACTTACTAACCAATATAAAGAAAACTCACCAGAAGCTAGGCATGCTTTACCGTCATAACTGATAAATCACTCCCAGTACTAAATTTGTACTCTCTAACAACTTCCTCATTCCTTCTTTCCTATATGGTGCCCCACTTCTTACCAACCTTCAATCTTCTCTAAAAACAAAGCTGTCCTCCTGTTATAACAAAATGTCTGTTTGCTACCAGCTATAAAGCCTCCTCCCACCACTGCAATGCCCTACACAAACTAAATTGGCTCGAACTTCCCAAACATCTTACCTACATTCAACTTAATTACTCATGCCCATAAACTCATCTTTAATCCCTCCATCTGCCCCTCCCTTGCCTCCTCCTTCAAAATGCACCTACCCAACAGACTTCTAAGATCCAATAACCAGAATTTGCTTGAACTGCACAAGCCTGCTTGTCCTCCAGGCTACTATCCTTTTCCCTAGCTCACTTCTGGAACTCCCTGCTACCTCTTATTCATACTACAGACAACCATGCTACCTTTAAGACCCTCTTCATTTCCATCTCAAAACCTTCTGGGAATGTTCTTGCTCTCATCCCATATGACTCACCTCTTTTTCCCCCATTTCTCACACTCCTTTACTTCTCTCTTCTCTTCATCATATTGAGCTTCTCTACTACCACCTTCATTTTTCTCATTGACTCCTACTCTTGCTCTACTGATTTTTTCTTATTGTCCCATCCTTCTTACATTCAACAATTAACACCTCTTATTCCCCCATCCTACTTTAACTCTGCTAAGATTTCATGTAAAACTGTAATGTCAACCCTGTGTTATTTCACATTGTAACAAATCTAACAGGAATATGCACCAATGGATTTTTCTTATTTTAATTGACGTGTGTGTGTGTGTGTGTGTGTGTGTGTGTGTGTGTGTGTGTGTGTGTGTGTGTGTGTGTGTGTGTGTGTGTGTGTGTGTCTGTCTGTAATTTTACCTTTTGCTTTTTTGACTGTATTTTCACTGCAATCGTGGAATTTTTGTAATGTTGTGTAATACCATTGTTCTTCAATAGTATTACATAAATGTAAATGCATTATCTTCATAATATATTGTTGTTCATGGAGTTTTTCTCCTGGGACTCCATTGAAACGGGCACTTCTTGGCCCAATGGACTATCCCGGTAAACAAACTGTAAAATAAAACAAATAAATAAAAAAATAGCAGCTCTCAACCTGCCACACATAAGAAACTGGTGGTAAAAGGACAATTTTCCATGCTGCAAGAACAGTTTCACCTTATGATGAATTCTTGGAAGAATGTCAATTGATTAAGGGAATGTTTCTAAGGAGAGGGTATCCAGAAACATTCACTGAAAACTCGGATGAGGTAATAAATAAAAGAAGTGTAAATTATTTTACCCCCATGTTGGAACACACCCATTTGTAAATATGAAAGATGTTAATAAGGTTTCACTTGTACCTGTGGACACACAGGGTATCCGTAGTAAGAATTATAAGTGCAGTTTTATCACAACATATTCTACTGATAGTGATGCACTTAAACTGATTTTGAACAAGAATTGGGGGATGTTGAATGAGATTATGGAGATAAACAAAAAATTGTGAGATAAAAAATTGGGAGATCACTCCCTAATTGTTTTTAGAAATGGGCTTAGCTTCAAAGGTTTTTTCAAATCTACAAATATGTGTGATTTTGAAGTACGGAAAAAGGGTATGCGCACATGTGGAAACTGCAATTATTGTAAATACATCTTTGTAGGGAATATGTGTATGGTTAATGGACAAAATGTTATGATCAGAAAGAAATACAATTGTACTTCATAAGGGGTTGTGTACGTTGCATTGTGTCAATCCTGCACTAGCTTTTACATCAGGAAAACTGAAAAAATGCTAAAGGAGAGAATGTATGAATATCTGTATGAAATTAGAAACCAAAGTAATAGTAATGCACTATTTGTACACATTTTATCTAATTCTGAACATCATTTTAAATTTGTGGTTGTCAAACAGCTGGCTGTAAACCCAAGGGGTGCCCCATGGGGGTTAATGTTAGAAAAGAAGGAGCTAGTATGTCAGTTATGCTTAAATGCTAAAAATTCTCCTGGATTAATTGAGGTTATAACTATTAACTGTTTATTAAAACTGAAGGCCTATTACAGATGAATTTTTGTTTTTAAAGTGATAAGATTGACACCTGTATCATTGTTAGTGGGTGCATTTTGAATGTACTGATATGACTGGTTAGGAACATTTGTTGCACTTTAAGGTTACATCATTGCTTTAAGTTCTTTGGGTAGCCAGATGTTATGCAACTTACTTTTATTTTAAATTTTGTTACATTGTGATGAATCTTACCTGATGAAGTCTTAACAGATTTAAGATGAAAGCGCTTATATTTTATACTTAATACATTTGATTTAAGGATTTTAAGAGGGGCAAGTTGTGTTTCCATGCAATATTTTGCATTAAACATGAAAGGAACCAATATTGACTTTGGGTGAAAATGCTAGACAAACCTGATACATATTCTTACCGAAAGTCTACCTCAGTAAAGGAAACAGAAGAAAGTAGTACAGAGACTGACAGAGATGAAGTCACAGTTAAGAATACCATTAGAGAAATAGGGGTAGAAACTGAAACAGGGGCTAATAACTCTCAGACTGAAGTAAAATAGAAAAAGGGAACATAGACAAAGTCATAAGCTTTTCCCAGCTAGACCACATCAGAGTATCAGACAAAAACAGGAGAAAGACTTTAAAGGTAAGGCAAGTAGAAGAATTACTGAACTGAAAAAAGGGGAACTATCAGAACGTCTGGCAGGATAAAATTAGTTTAATGAACTACCCATTTGAGGGAATGGATTAGATAAAAGGGAAACATCTGATAAGACATATCAATTTTAAAAAGGCCTAGTGGGAAGATAATGTCATAGTATTTGCTGTGCACAGTTCTTCCTCAAGAACAAACAGGGTAACAAGATCAAGCTGCATAGCTGAATGCAGTTATTTATTTGTTTGTTTGCTTGCTTACATTAGGTAGACTGGACCCATTTACCCATTGTCAACTACAGATTTGTAACATAACCAAGATAAAGGGGCAGATTTAAAAGACTTGCTCTCAGAGTAAGTCACTTAGTCAAAGACTTGCTCTCAGATTTAGTGACGTATTCCTAAAGCAAGTCTTTTGGAAACTGGCTCCCTGGAGTAAGTTTGTTTATAAATGGTCCTCAATGAAGTAAGTCACTTACATTGAGAACAATTCATTCAGAATCAGGGCAGACTTATGCTTGAGAAAGTCACTTAGACTGAGAGCAAGTCTCTTGGAATTGGGCCTAAATAGCATAATATGATAATTTAAAATGATGCATAGTTCTACAATAAAATTTAAATTATGACATAGTACTGAGTTTAACATGGTTATTTCCATGTGTCAGGGAGATATAATATACACATGATATAAGCTGCAATTAATTATTTGTTCTGAAATCTGCAAAGGTTTTCATAAACTGGCTGCTCAGAAGTGGACCAATTTCTTGCAAAGAAGGAAGTGACCAATGTTCGGCAGAACTGAAATCTAAAAGGTTAGTCCCCAGTTAGAAAATGCTTTTTAAAGCATTGTAAAGATTACTGTGCGGTATTCATGCTGAAAACAGACAATGGATGGTCTTATGTGTCTGGTGTCGTGCTTACTTCTAGAAAAGGAAGCAAGAGAGGAAAACTAAGTGCTTACTCCTCTCGGTACTCTTCTTTTCTAGACCTAACGCCACTCTTAAGTATTCCACTGCGGTACCACCTTTAATATTATTACAAAAGCGCAGTCCGGGTCTGAACTGTCTGCAAACAGCTAAAGTTAACTTTGAGTATGTGTCTACCTGTTTGAGCCAATATTCATTTTCCCTGGATGAGCACTCTGCTTTGGCTTGTAAGCAGCCCCCCCCCACACACACACACACACACAAACTCATCTTCCACTTTCTCTCTTATTCCCTTCTGTTAGCAAATAGTATCCATAACTGATCAATACTGTGTGTTTGTTAATTTAAACTGAGACCACAGTAGCCTACTGATACAAGGTTATCCTGGTTTTCCACCTGATAAATGGATAAGAAATGACTTACAGTTTCAGAGCAGTCCTTGGTCAATTGTGATTGTTTCTTAAACACAAACTTGTCTTTGCTTTGGCTCATTAGCAGCAGTACAAAGAACTGCCTGCTCACACCCTTGTTCTCCTCTCCCCCTTCCCTGTTTATTACCTTAAGACAATCCCAAAGTTAATAAATATTACCTGTGGCAGGCACCATTTTTAAAACTACAACCACACTTGTCACTATCATATGTTCATTTATCAGTTAACTCTGTTACCTGATTGTTTCCAGCCCCCTCATAAGAGCAACTAACAGGGTCTCCACCTGCTTCGCTCCCCACCCTGCCCCCTATTCCCTCCCACCCCCAGTGGTCCCACCTTTATTACACTCACAAACCCCTCCCATCTTTCCAATAGCCAACCACAGCGCTAACCCAACACTACCTCCTCCATCTTCCCACTACTATCACACCTCCTCAACTAACATGTACAAGCATACCTTACCCATGCTCACTGCATGCACTCTCCTTGCATATCTTACATCCTACCAAAGCTCCATCATTCCCCCACTCAACCACTACTGTACTACTACTCACACCACCACTCATGTCTCATCCTCACTCAGCTCCCCTCCCATCAACTCAAGAACCATCCCTATGCACTCCTCACATATTCTACCAACTATATTACTCAAACATAAAGCATCCCTACAGCTTAACATAGTAACCCTCCCACCATACCTATTACCCACAGAACACCAATCATAAACTTTCCCTTATAAACAAACACATTCAAAAACTGAGAAAACTAATAACCTCATGCATATCAAAACTAGCCCTAAGTGGAGACATCCACCCCAACCCTGGCCCTACCATCTCCAACCCCAATCCTCATAATCAGACTAGAAACCACAACTTCTCCCATATTACAGCCAATAGAAAGCCAAGTGACTTCCTTCTACTAAGCCTAAATATTAGAAGTATATCCAACAAAGTCCATGAACACCATGCCACCATAGACTTGTACTCCCCAGATATAGTCATCCTGACAGAAACCTGGCTAAAACCTCACATTACCAGTGAGCAAATACTCCCTACAGGTTATGGCATACTAAGAGTAGACCGGCTAAACAAGAAAGGAGGCGGTGTAGCTATAATATTTAAACAACATCTAAACATCCAGATCTTAAAATCATCAGCTCCACAAATAGGCAATGAAGAAATAATATATACCAACCTCAAAATAAACCATAACAAAACCATCAACATAACTGGATGCTACTTCCCACCTGGCCAAAACATCCCTCCACTAGAAAACCTCCTCAGCTGGTCTACCCACCATCTCCCCCAAGAAACTATCATTTTAGGTGATTTCAATATTGACTGGCAATCCTGTTCTGGCAACCATCCAACCGATCATGGAAACCTTCATGGCTTCACCCAACTAGTCCAGTCGCCAACCAGGATAAATAAAAACTCCAGCAAGCACACTACCCTGGATTGGATACTAGTCAGTAAGAGCCCCCAGTCATAACACGCTGCTTATCAGATAGCCTCAGTGATCACTCCCCATCATTCCTACTCAAAAAATACCTATACCAAGCTAAACCTGTCATCTACTGTCAAATACATAAAAAACTAAACTTTAACCCCCTCACTTTCATCTCATCCCTCAAAGAATGTAATTGGCTTCCTCTAAAGTACCTCAGTCTTGATGACGCAGTTGAATTTTTTAATACTACCTTCCTGAGCATCCTTAATTACCATGCCCCATAAGACTTTCCAGAATCAAAGCACAACCATCTCCATGGCTACAGAAAACCACTAAGTCAGAAATGAAAAACAGGGATAAAGCCTGGGAGCACTGGCACAAAACCAAAACCCCCTCAACTAGACAGAAATTCCTAGAACTACGCAATAGAGTCAAAAAGCTAATAAAACAGGACAAATTCCAATACTACCAGTCTGCCCTAGACTCCTCCCAACACAGCCCCAAACAACTCTGGTCCTCCATAAACTCCATCCTCCACCCAGGCAAAGTCAGTACCCCTCCTTCTGACATCCCTCACTCCTCAGAAAATATTGCTACATCAGTCAACAGACACTTCACACAAACCGTACTATCACTAGCTAAACAACACAACCCCCCTCCCCTCCAACCCACACCTTCAACTAATAATCTCCCCACTGCCTTCTCTTTTTCTCCTGTACCTACCTCCAACATAAAAAAATTCTTAACTAAACTTAAGCCCACCAAATTAGCAGCAGACAACCTCCAAAGTGAATACCTACAAATCGCAGCTGATGCTCTGGCCTACCCACTATCCATCTTGATTAACCGATCTCTGTCAGAAAGTTACGTTCCCACACTGTGGAAAGTATCACATATAATTCCCCTCCACAAAGGCGGACCCTCCACAGAACTAACCAATTACTGCCCCATAGCTATTCTCTCTCCACTCTCCAAAATACTAGAGATGCATACACTGTCAGGTCTCAGACTACCTCCTTACTAACAACCTCCTTTCCAGTACTCAGCATGGTTTCCAACCAAACCGCAGCACCACCACTGCCTTACTCTCCTTTACTAACATTATCCTTCAGCATAAAAACAATGGCTATCTCTCCTCTGCTACTTTCCTAGACCTATCTAAAGCATTTGACATGGTCCCACACAAACAACTAATCTCTGTCCTCAATAACTTATCCTTCTCACAATCAGTCACCAACTGGTTTCAGAGTTACATGTCTGACCGCCAACAATCCGTTGTATGGCAGAATGACATATCTCCCCAACTACCTGTCTCTATAGGGGTTCCCCAAGGATCCATCCTTGGACCCCTACTCTTCTCTGTTTTCACCAATAATCTAGCCTCTGCCACCAAATATGGCACATTCATACAATGCGCAGATGACTCAACCATCATCTGCTCAGCCCAGTCCCTACCCAAACTGCAAAAAGTCACACAGGAAGCCTTTTCCTCTGTTGAAACTTGGTTATCCAATGCCCATTTAATACTCAACCCAAACAAAACTAAACTACTCATCTTCCAACCCACCAAATATACTCAAAACAACTCTCATGTTAACATCACAGCAAAAGACAACACCACTATATACCTAACTGAACACACCAAATTGCTAGGAGTGGAAATAGACAATAAACTAAAATTTGACATTCACATATCCATGACCATAAAAAAAGACCACAAAAAACTAGGAGTGTTATACAGAAATAAGCAACTTCTTACCAAAGCAGCAAAGATTTCAATAGCAAATTCCCACCATATCTCCACCCTATTTTATGCCTCTCCAATATATACCAACCTAAGGCAATGCGATCTAAACAAGCTAGAGACCTGCTACAACAAAATCGCCAAATTCGCCACAGGGGCATCCTACCATATTCATCACTGTTTCTCACTTGCTGAACTGGGCTGGCTTGAACACCCTCACCTCCTTCAATGGCATCAACTCTCACTCGCCCACAAACTAGTAAACCATCCACTAAATGTCCCATCCCTCCAGAATCTACTCCAACCCTATCGCCCCACCAGACCACTAAGATCCAGCAACAAAAATCACTTGCAGATCACTAAAGCCAATAACTCTGCTGGTGAAGCACTATTCTCTTGAGCCATAGACAAATTATGGAACTCCCTCCCACCCACAATTACCTCCATACCATCATGCACCCACTTCAAAACTTTACTAAAAGCGCACCTAAAATCATGCTGGCTATGCCCTTGCAACTCCCACTCTAATATCACCCACCCCATCCAACCACTACCTTTCTTTCCACTCCACTAACTACCTTGATTATAGCAAGCTCAGATGCTCATAAGCCTAGTACTTATTATACAGCAGGAACTTCTTATTGTAACATTTGTTAATGTCTGTTATGTACTTCACAGATAAAGATTCTAGTTGTCTACTGATGTACTATGTTCTTCATCTGTAAATATGTTGTAAGTAATTGCTATGTAAATTGTTAATCGCTATGTAATCCAATGTAACTACTGTCTGTTTATTTTAACTGTGGAGCTTTTCTCCCTGGGTCTCCGCTGAAAATGGACCTACGTCCAGTCGGACATTCCTGGTCAACAAATATAAATAAATAAATAAATAAATAAATAAATAAACAACTGAGTTGAAGAGCCTTATATAGTAATAAAGATGAAGACAGTCAGGCTCCAAGGGAGAAGTGGTAAAATATGTGCTTTTATATTGGTTGTACAGTGGTATTCTAACTTAGGTGAGTTAGCCATAAAGCTACAGATTTTTGTTTAGCAGTGTTTAAAGCCTGTAGCAGCTCATGTTGGACTCTGGTGAAATAAGCTAGACTCCATATTCCATAACAGTTAAAAACACATCCTTTTTACTACAGAGTTCCTTTGCTACATATGTTATTACTCAGAAAATTCTGTGAGTGATGGTAAGAACGTGTTAGACTAGAGTTAGAATAATGAGAGTGAGAGAAGAAAGTGAGTTTGTAATCAAGATAAAAAAATACTTATGTAAAATGCTGAACAGACTGTAAAGCACTCGGAGAAGAAACAAACCAGTATGGGGACTTGAAAAAAAAAACATTTATCACTACCAAACAGCATGGCTTTAGTTTTCTTAACATTTTATAAGGAGATTTACAAATCAAATCAGGACTTAGATACCCTATGGTGACACTCTAATATGGAGATGTCACATGAAGCAGATAACTTAGAATTCCAGACAGTCGAATATGAAGCAGAAGGAACTGATAACAGCAGAGAGTAAGAGAGACTGAGTCGCAAGCCCTGTGTTACTCCAAGGTTAACTTGTTGAGAAAAGGCTAGAGAGTTCCCTACTCTGACTTTGAATGGCCACTGATTAAGATAATTACACATCCAGTGAAGACACGACAGTGAAAGTTTATAGATTCATAGGAGATTACTAGGCTAACAGCTTAAGAGCCTTTACAAGTTTAGACATTTTTACATGAATTTTTACCCGATTTTTGATCCCTGAGGGCTAAAGGTTGTCTTATGTTTGTGCCTATGCCTTTGAATATTTGACAAACTACCTCTGTCCATGAAGGACATGGGGACCAGCCCAGGATTGAATTTACAATTCCTCATCCATTGATCCAAACTGTGTTTGAAGAGTGTCAGGAAAAAGCTCTGCTTTACATGAGTAAGAATCCTGTTCCAGACAAAGGGTAACCTCTGAGACACAGATCTGACTCTCCAGCATGTATTTTATGTCACAGCTCAGTATTAGATCCTTAGATTGGGTGGTCCTTATGAAGTTTGTCTTGCAAATGTGTAGCAGTTCCATCAGGGCTGTATTTCAGATTGCCTTGTAGGTTATGCATAGATCACCCCTTAACAGTCGATGGGAGACAGAGTAAAGAGATAGAGCTTTTAGTCGATCTGCATAGGACATGTTGTTTGTATCCTGTATTTTTTTTCTAAAGAAACTCTTAGGCACTCCAACTGTTGCAAGTACCTAGTCAAGTACATGCCAAAGGTGCATTGTACTTGATTATTGGACTGATGATGGCTGAGTACAGCGGGACTGTAACTTCCTAGGATCTGGATGCCATGCCTTTACTTATAAGCATGGTGGTCAAAGTTCAGGCTATCTATCTGTATACTCAGATCTCTCACCTCTGAATCCACTCTTAGACTTGTACTATTAATGTTGTCATTTGCAGGGGTATTTGAGATCCCAAAGGGTATGATTATGCATTTTTTTGCATTTAGTTTTAGTCCATGGCTCTGGCACCAATCATTTGCATGAGTCAGAACCTTCTGAAGGATATCTACATCATTGGGGGATTCAGTGATTACCCCCAGCTTGCACTTATCAGCAGACTTGGTCAGCCAAAGGCCTTCTACATTAGCCTTGACATCAGAGAAGTATATTCCGAACAGGAAAGATCCCAGCACTGAGCCCTGTGGCACACCACTAGTAACTGATCTCTTGCTGGATCTGGATTCTACCACGCTAACATGTGTCCTGTCCATGAGCCATTTGGCCATCTATTTGCTGACATATGGATTTATGTCCAGTTTTGTGACTTTATCTATAATACCCAAGTGAGGAGTTATGTCAAATGCCTTATTCAGTTTAAGGTAGGCAGCATACACTGTTTCACCCTCATCCATGGCCCTAGTAACTTTCTCAAAGAAGTTCATCAGACTGAGCTGCCCTTGACAAAGCCAAACTGGGTTGGGTCCAGTGTTTGGAGGTTTCCTATGTTGTTATTTATTAGGTCTGTGATTATTCTTTCCATTGCCTTGCATATAAGAGTAGTCAAATTTAAAGGTCTGTAATCTCCTGGGTCTGCTGATGGTCCCTCTTTATTCAGAGGGATGACTGTTACTGTTCTCCACTCCACAGGGACAAAGCTAGTCTGGAGGCTGTGGGTAAATAGAGATCCTAGTGGACCTGATAGGTCCTGTCTCAATATATTTAAGAGGCATCCTGGGATATTGTCAGAACCCATCAAAGCCGTAATTTTAGCCTTAGAAAGCGCAGTGGTGACCTGCTCTTTGGTGATAACTGGTAGAGGAATGGTGGAGGGTATTTATTTATAACATGTTAGCTCTTTTAAAAGAAGAGGATGCCATACTGCATCAAAAAGTTTACGTGTATAAAAATGCCAGACATTTGTCCAAGATTCCTGTAAGTCAGTAACTGGATTGTGAAATAGAGTGCTCTTTTGAGTTTGTACTTTAACTCCTAATGGGTGTGGCCTTTTAAACATGAAGTTATTGCTTCACAGTTCAAACAAATGTTCAAATGTTCACAGTTCAAGCAAATGTTCATATCTCCAGAAACATAAGTGTTACTAGAAAACTGGAAATGGCAAACTATTCAGCACAAAGTGACATTTTCAGTTTATAAGTAGATCTTATAAACCACAAGAACCACAGTAAATAAGAATTTTGTAATGTTGTATAAACAGATTACAATATCTCAGTTACCATTCAAGAAGCATACATACTGCCAACAGCATTTTCTTCATACAGCTGTGAACTTTCATATGAAGCTAAGCAGTTCTCTCTGTGTCACTATTATTTAAATATTTAGAGAAATATGAAATATAAAAATTATTACAATGCAAATAAATAGTATACAAATAATATTCAATATCTCTTTATCTGCATTAGATAGTGGTCAAATATCAATGCACTTGTGTTTGCCATGTGTAAGCTTTACAATGAAATGTTCTAATGTCATGTATGCAGCATGGTTTTGGAATCATTAATGCAAATATGAACAACTGATATTTGTCACCTAGAAGAGTCAGTAGGATGTAACTGCAGAAATTCCTGTCTCTAGGCTGTAATGAAGCCATTAGGAGTTAGAAGAGATTAAAGTAAGTTAAAGTGTGTGGTCAGTTAGAGGGATACTTCACTTTTAAAAAGAGAGAAAATGGAAAAAGATGTTTGATTCCTGTGTGACTCTGAGCAAGTCATTTAACCAAACACCTGAAAAGTGATACTTATGCCTATGATGAGCACAATATAAAAAAATATATTTTTTCCACTGAACTACTTGTTGATGGACTTTATTGGTAAGTCTTATCAGCTTCAGTGGTGGCAGAACGAGAGTTATACTGAACTTGTCAGACACGTTTTATGTGACCCTGAAGAAGGCAAAAGTAGATGATTCAGCTGGGATCAAAGTCAGATGGAAGGCCCTACATTTATGTCTCTGATATACCTAAATGCATGCAGAAGAAGTCCTGCACATGTTGCCTGTATCAGTGTGCCACATATTTAATTATAATGTATAATAACATGTAGACAGCCCAGCAGAATAGCAATTAGCATTACCAGTGGTGCAGAGAGTAGCACTGTCACCTCAGAGCAAGAGTTCGGTTCTCAGCTGGGGTGCCTTCTATGTGGAGTTTACATGTGCTCCCTGTGTTCACTTATATATTCTGCAGGTGCACCAGTTTCCCCCTACATCTCAAAGACAAATAATATGTTGACTAGTGATTCCAGATTGTCCATAGGTGTGGGTAAAGTGTGGGTGATACGGAATAAAGCCCAGGCAATCTACTTCTATTTCTTGCTTGCCTAGTAAACACTGGGATGATGACAGCTGTTCATAGGACTGCTTTAAGAGTCAGATGGGACTTAGCAGCAATGGATGGTAATAATTGGATTATTATTGTATTCTGTTTCATTAATTATGATTTCCAGATCTACAGGTGCTGTTTTACATAGGTGTGTGCAGCATACCTCTCAACTGTCCAGATTTTTGCAGAATGTCCAGATATTTCTTCATATTTTTGGTCTGTTCCAAATAAAATGTGTGGTTTTCTGGCAAGTCACACAGATCAAAATCACTAAATAATGACAAACATTTGAGTTTTGGACTTCATATCCTCCAGAAAAATCATGCTAACACAAATCCTATTATTCTAGCAAGTTTGTAAGTTTACATGATTAATATTTAAAATCTCTCCCTGTTTTTTTGGCCTTTGTCCCCTCATTATTTTAGAGTTTGTCCAGATTTCTTGTGCTAAGAAGTTGAGAGGTGTGGTATGCAGTTATCTCCTGATGTTTCTGGGGAGTAATTTTAGCTAATTATTTAATGTGTAAACGCCTGTAGGTGCAGCTGTCAATTTGAGGCAATTGTGCCCTTCTGGAGGGTTAAACTTCATACTTTGAAGATGTACATTACATAGTTTTGTGTGTTTGTTCCAAGTTAATAGGTGGGTGGGGGTGTTTTGTATTTCGTTTTTTGTTTAAGGGTTTTCATTAAAACAAAAAATATTGAAAAATGTGACATAGGTTCAAATGCAGATGAGAAGAAACAACTGTACAAAAGATCAGCCTGACAAACATTAGTATATTATCCACCAAAAGCAGCTTTTCACCAATAAACTTGTAAAAACAAATAAAGAAAATATTGGTGTCTTCTTAGGTTACCACACTTTAATAAAACAATAAAATCACCTCCAGTTAGTTCTTTCGTCTCAACTCTACAGAGACTTCTTCAGACTGAGGTTAACTTCTACAAAATTCATTTTTTAAGGCTTAAATTGTCACATGGTTTAAACTAATCACATGATACATTCATTTTAAAAAGTCACTTCCTTTTACTTCCAACTTCCAAAAAGCTGACTTTGTAAAAATACTACAAAAAAGTTAAGAAAAACATTTAAAAATACACTCAAGAAATACTTTATACATTTCCTAAAATACTTAATACATTTGAAAATATTTAAGAAACACACTTTCACCAACATACTACTACACTATATGTTTTTAAAAAGTATTACTAATGTTTGAGCCTCTTTCTTTTCAAATACATAACAAATTCCTCCCTATCATTTAAACCTGGTGGGAAGTAGGCATTATGTTTGTCCTGCCATAAATATTCTAGCCAACCCAGCTCTTCGTCTATATTCATAACAGTAGTATCACTAGGAAGGGGCTCTACTACCAAGAATGTATACTCTCTTTTACAATGTTTTAACTTATAATGTTTGCTTAAAGCATTCTTTTCATCCCTGCTCTGTATGGCATATTTGTGCTCATAAATCCTTTTATATAGCTCTCTAGTTGTTCTGCCAATATAAAAGGATTTACAATCCAGGCAGGTTATTAAATATACATTTTTCAATTTACAATTAAAAACACCTGGAACTCTAACCACATTCTTACCCACCTTTATTTCTGAGGAATCTGTGTATAGAAAGTTACACATTTTACAATTAAAGCATCTTATCATCCCAGATTATTTGCTACTTCATTTTGGTTTATTCAGTTTAGCTTGAAAGAAGTTCTTATAACTTTTAGCCCTCTTCTGCACAAACTTTGGTTGTTCACCTATTTTGTTAATTGTTTCATTATTTGTTTTAAGCACTCCCCAATTGCGATTTATCACCCTTTTTATTGCTCCTGAATCTACACTATTTTGTATGGTCATTGCTGTTCTATACTTATATTGCGTCATACAAGATTCATTTTTTGTTTTACTTTTTTCTCTCATCTCTATTTGTTCATGTAATATTTTCATTACTTCTTTTTCTGGATATCCTCTAACTTCCATCTTAGAACAAAATTATTTTGCCTCAGTTAGAAAATCTTCATCTTTATATGTTAAGCTACTTATTCTACTTAACTGTCCCTTTATTATATTCATTTTAGTTTTCTTGGGGTGCAAACTTGAATAGTGTAAATAACTATTATTCTGAACTTCTTTCTTATAGATTTTAGATCCCAAACTTTATTTCTCTTTATATGCTGTAACATCTAGATAATTAATTTCTTTCTTATTATAATTGTGTTATTATAATTGTGTGTACACACATTATTCATATACTTAATGAACTCTTCTAGTTTGTCCAACGTTCCTCTCCACACCATAAAAACATCATCAATAAAACACACAATCTTGACTATGTACTGTTTATACTCACTTTCAGGCCTGCTGAATCTAGCTTTGTTTGTATAACTTGAGCACTAATCCAGGCATTCTTTAAAGTATTCAATTGTATTTATTACTGCTTGGTAGTAACTTGATTAAAGTGTAGCTATCATTCTAAGTCTTTTGGATTAAGCACTTGGGCTTCAGACCAGTTGTTTTACATTAGGAAGGTTTGTGGCCTGCACTGTGGTGGCAGGACAGGTAGCTTATATCCTTCTAAGTTGGGAACTGCTGATTGAGGGCTCAGTGTCTGTTATTCTAAAAGTGTATTAGTTCTGGTTTAAGCACTTGGGCTTCAGGCCAGTTATTTTATATTTAGAAGGTTCGTGGTCTGCACTCTTGTGGGAGGAGAGGCTGGACTCTGCCCTTCTGAGCTGGGAATTTCTGGTTAAAGGCTTATAGTACCTGCATATTTGAACTGTTTCTTACTGAAATTGGTACACCTTGTTTGCTGTAGCATAGACTAGATCCAGGCCTGCTGAATCTAGCTTTGTTTGTATGCTTGTTGTTTGTTTGCTTGTTATTTCCCTGAAACGCTAATTCCACCTAAAATGCGGCTTTTCAGCGCTTCTGTGGATCTCTAGTGGTATCTGCATTGCTTACTGTACTTATTTCCTTGTTTCACTTGAAAGAAAGTTACTGTTTGTCATTTTTGCATTTAAGTTACCTGTAACACATTGCATTTAAGATACCTGGCACTTGCTCACTAAAGCAATTATATAAGTCAGCACTAAAAAATTAAAAGCACTACACTCTCACAAACTCCCCTTGAGTACCTTGTTCCCCATTGGCCCTTTTTTTCAATTATAAAGGAATTCCCAATACTATTCTAGCATGTCCAAAGGTCAGTTGTCAATCTCCTCTCCGGTCCAGCTGGTGAATCTGGGAATCTTGAGGCAATGTTACAACTGCCTCATGTACACAGACAACCCTCCCAACAAATTCCAACACATGTGAGAGATGCAACCATATAGCCATACTGGAGGCAAAGCTCTCTCAACTCAGTACTGGCGAAACCAGTCAGGAGGAGAAGGAAACCACACTCACTACAATTCCAGTCTCACATAGACCTACCATGACAGCAAACCAAACACATAAACACACAAAAACATACCCGGAGGCTCTAAATAAAAATCTGCCTAAGCAGCAGAGACCTCCAAAGCAGACACCCAAGCAACTGCTACCCCAAAACAAAACACGTGCAACACATAGCTCACAAAGCCAGTGTGCCGAACAGTCACAGCCCTTAAGGCTAAACAACACACCTGATACACTTGTAATAGGTGACTCTATCGTCAGGCACACTGACGTCCCGCTCACCAGGCTGAACAAGGAGAAGGTGACAGTGAGCTGCCTGTCGGGCGCTAGGATCCGCCACATAACACAAGCACTCAGGTCACTCCAAGGCAAGTACAAATATGACTCAGTCATTGTCCATGCTGGTGTGAATGACCTGAGACGTACCTCCCTGGACTACATGAAAAGAGACATAGAGGAGCTCTCTGAGCATGTAGCCCAGGCTGGTATGACCCTGACCTTGAGTAGCATTTACCCTCACCAAGAATGATGCCACAATATGAAGACAAGATGATTAATTTCAACAATTGGCTTAAGTATTGGTGTCATTCAAAGGGGATCCAATGTCTGTCAGCCTGGGATGACATGTTTGACAAGCCACGATGCTTCGCTAAGGACGGCTTGCACCTGTCACCCCTGGGCTTTCAGATATTGGCAAAGGCTCTTGCTACCCCCATAGTGCCTTTTTTAGGAAAGGCTCAAAAGACAAACCCACCTCCATAGGTATCACAAGGGATAAGAAACTAAGAGTAATGCTACTCAACACCAGAAGTCTAAACCTCAAGATGCACGCACTCGAAACTCTCCTTAGCATGGAGAACATCGATATCTGTGCAGTAACAGACACCTGGGTCAAGGCTCCCGAGAGCACCCCAGCACTACCAGGTTATACCTCATACCATGCTTTTCGGCCCCAAAACTTGGACTGAACCACAAAAGGAGGGGGAGTATCAATATTCGTCAAAGATACCCACACCTCCAGGTTGGTGGCACAGCACGAAGCATCAGAGACTATCCATGTGCAACTAACAGTGGGTAAAACTGCCTTCCAGTTTATAGCCTGCTACAGACCACCCTCCCAAACCCAGGAACCCCACTCGGCCTTCCTGAGAACACTGGAAAATATTGAAGGTCTCTCCAAACACCATTATTTTGGGCGACTTCAACTACCCAAACATAGACTGGGAGCATTACTCTAGCTCCAACACCCTAGCCCAAAGGTTCCTAGAATTTATAAACTCAAATGCTATGGAACAACTTGTTACCACTCCCACAAGAGGGGAAAACATACTGGACCTGATCATCACCAACATGGGGACTCTATGCCCCAGACCAGAAGTGTATCCCTCACTGGTAAGATCAGACCATAAACTAATCTCACTGGATATTCACATCCCGACTCCACCCCCTGCCCTGAAAACCACAGTGAAAAACTTCTCTAAAACAAATTTCACACTCCTCAAAACCGAGGTGGAATCCTTCAAAGCCCCCGGGCCTGTGGAAAATACGGCCCAGACCACAGAATCCTTTATAAACGCATTCTATGAACCCCTTCAGGAATGCATGGATCATGCAATCCCAAATAAAACCAATACCCAATCCTCCAAAGGCAGACGTCCTGTCTGGTGGACCCCAGCCATAAACAAACTATACAATAGAAGGAGGAAGCTACTACATTATAGAGCAAAATCCCAAAAAGGGAAGGCATCTCTGATCAGTATTAGCAAAAAACTACGGGCACTCGTAAAATCGTCTAAGGCCAACTTCGAGAGAAAAATTGCACAGGACACTAAAGATAATCACAAGGCTTTCTTTAGGTATGTTAGGAACCTGGGTGGGAATTCCCAGATATGCTCAGAATTTGTCCAAAATGACAAAAAATACACCGAACCCACAGACATTGCCAACATCCTAGCTGACAGATTCAGCGCAACCCCCCCCCCACCAAAAGGGCAAATATCTATCCCAGCAGAGTGCTGCCCCCCCGACATCTCAGATGCTCAGGTAAGAGCTGCCCTCTCCAAGGCAAAAAACACAGCATCAATGGGACCAGATGGTGTCCCAGGCTGCATCCTACATGAACTCCAAGAAGAGCTAAACCCAAACATAAAACTACTGTTCAATCTTAGCCTTACTACAGGATATGTACCCAAAGAGTGGCATACAGCAACAGTGGTCCCTCTCCACAAAAGTGGTGCCTCAACAGATCCTGGAAACTATTGCCCCATAAGCCTGACTAGCTTGGTCTGCAAAGCTATAGAAAGGATCATCATGGACCTCATAAATAAAGATAATGGGGTCCTACAGACACTGGATCCTACCCAGTTCGGCTTTGTTAAGGGCAGATCCTGCCTCATAAACCTGGTTGATTTCTTTGAAACAGTCACCAAGGCCATTGACGAGGGGAAGGTGGTCCACACAGCCTACCTGGACCTCGCAAAAGCCTTCGATACAATACCCCACTCGGGCATTATAGATAAGCTCACCAGCTTAAATATAAACCCCTATGTCACTAGATGGGTTGCAAACTGGCTCAAGGACAGAACCAACATGGTTAGAATTGCTGGAGCCATGTCAGACTCCAAACCAGTTACAAGTGGTGTCCCACAAGGCTCAGTCCTGGGATCTCTCTTGTTCGGTATATATTTCACGGAGGTACAGGCCAACATGGAAGGACTGTGGCTGACCAAGTTCGCAGATGACTGCAAACTGGGTGCCATAATCAACTCTCCAGCCGACACAAGCATCCTCCAAAAGAGCCTCATAGAAACAGACAACTGGTGCCAGAGCCATGGCCTCAAGCTAAACGCCAAAAAGTGTATAGTCATCCCCTTTGGCAAAAACAAAGTGCCCACAAATTACCACATAGGTGGTAATTCATTAAGTACAGAAGAAGTAATTAGGGACCTGGGGACCCAAGTTGATAGCAATCTCTCATTTGACAACCACGTGGCCAAAGTGGTTAGAAAAACATTTTATATAGCCCACCTAATCATGAAGGGATTCACATCTAGATCAGAGGAGGTCATCGTGCCTCTTTACTCATCCCTCATCAGGCCCATAATTGAGTACAATGCCCCTTTTGGGATGTACCTTACCAGACACCTGCAGCAACTGGAAAGACCCCAAAAGTACCTCACCAAGAGAATCAAATGGCTCAAACAGATGCCATATGCTGCCTGGTTAAAGAAACTCCAGCTCTACTCAGTGGCATACCGCCTGCTCAGAGGTGACCTGTGCCTGACGTATAAGGCCATGTCCAATCCGGAATTAATGGACATGCTGCACCTCAGAAAATCCAAATCCCATCGAGCTACGTGCTCGAGAGACTTGAACCTCAGCACTGAAATAAATAGGACATGCTGGAGGGACAGATTCATAACCCAGAGGCTCCCTTCACTCTGGAATAAAATCCCAGTCCAGGTTAGGCAGAGTCCCTCATTGACTCTCTTCAAGAGGAATCTTGATGAGTGGATGGGAGATCGTAGGTTTACCCTGGGTATCACTTCTGTGTCACTGTTAGACAGAGGCACAGTATACTAACCTCGAAAAAGGGCATAGCAAAATTAATTTAAAATGGGTGGCAAAAGCCAAACACACTCTGGCTAGGCTTATAAATGCCCTAGGGCAGATAGCCTAGTATGAACCTATGAACATATGAACCTATGAACATTTGCTGCTTCCCAGCCATTCATGAACATATTTGCATGGCTGGGTGCTAGGGCTGCACCCATTGCTACCCCATTCATTTGTACATAGATTTCTTCATAAAAAGACAAGTAGTTGTAATTCAGTACTATATCTATCATTTCCATTATTAAGGTTACTGTATCTGCTGTGTATTTCTTTGATTTCAATAATTCAATTCTCACAGTTTACATCCCTTCTTCATTGGGGATGACTGTGTAGAGAGATTGTATATCCAATGTTACTAGAAAGACTTCTACTTTTATTTCTTTTAATTTATTTAGGAAGTCAAAACTATCTCTTATATAAGTTTTACTTACACAGACTACTTTTTGCAAATACTTATCTACATATACTGACAGGCCCTTGGTTTTGTTAGTATATGCATGTAACACCAAAGATGGAATTACATGTTAAAAAAAATGTATACGTGTATAACAGGTCAGAACAATAGCTTTTTATCATGATGGGTATGCTATCCGTATTATCCTGGAAGGTGAATGGCCTTACAGGTAGAGTTAAAAAAGGAAAGAATATTGAATTATATTAAGAAATGCAAAGTGCAAATAGTTACGCTGCAGCAGACACATTTGGAAAGAAACGAGAGTGTGAATTTAATAAAGACAAGATTTCAGAACTGATATTCAGCAGAAGAAAAGGGGAGTAATCATATTCATTGTTTGAGAGGTTCCAATAGTGATAGATGAGGGGAAAAAATGGTATATTTTTGGTAGTAAAGGGCTATTGTCAAAGAAGGAGGATTACACTGGCATGTGCTTATATTCCACTGAAAACTGATATTATGGAGCTTAAGTAAATTTGGAGAAAAATAATTAGCTTTCAGCGGGGAAAACTGTTTATAGGTGGGGACTGGAATTTGATTTGCAATATAACAAAAAGGTAGATTTCTGAAGAAATTTATAAAAATATTTGGTATGAAAAATGTGAATTCAGTAATAGGAACTCAGAATTTACATATTATATCCCAAGGTACTATAACTGGAGGAGAGTAGACAGAAGTTATATTTCACAGGAGCATGTGTATTTAATTAAAAGCTTCGACACACATCCAATAACTATATCTTATCACGCACCAATAAAAACTAAAATAAAAATGCAGGCTTACAAAGTAAAAATAAGACATTGGTGCTTTCCCACCTACCTGTTAAAAGGTGTGGAATTTAAGGAATAGGTAGTGGAAATGATTTGAGAGTTATTAGGGAAGATAGAAATATTTTCAGAAGTTATAGCTAGTGAGTGGGATAAAATGAAAATGGAGTTGAAAAATATGGTTGAAATAAAAGAGAAAGAGATATGGTTAAGAAGTAAAGAAATTACTTAGAGGGGCTGACAATGTTAAAGTATTGCAGAATAAGGGGGATTTCACAGAACAAGAGGAACAAATGCAGAATGCTAAAGAGAGAGAATGAGGGAGTATATGGATAACATGCATGAGTTTAGAAAGCTTGCAGTTAAGCAATTACGTTTTGATAACAACTCCAAAGCATAAAAACTTTTAGCAGAACTTAGGCAATAGAATATTGAAAGGGTTGTCACCAAACTTAGAGAACATATAACAAGAAAAATAACCAGAGTTACTGTTGAGATTTTAGAAACATTCCAGAAATTTTATGAAAATGCGTATAAAGCCAAGATATAAAATTAATGAAGATAAAGGCTACAGCTGTAAATTATATACCCACACATGAATTGATACAGCAATACCAATATTTATGGGGACATGATCAGACAATGTATTTAGGAGTATGGATTAAAAAGGCTTCCATTATGGCAGCTATGGATATGGATAGTGAGATACAAGCAGTGAAAATGTTTTTAGTCCCTGTAGTCTTGTATATGGGTCAGGCATACTTTTATCAACCTGAGGAGAGGTTGTGGGGAATAATTAATAAGGAATTGAAGGACTTTATCTGGGAGGGAAAGAGGGCAACAGTTATGGGATAAGCTGACCCTTCCAAAAGAGCAAGGTGGTTTAGGTTTTCCTGATTTGAAGGAATATTTTACAGCTAAACAGCTAAGGCTCATGTACATAACACAAACATAAAGTTTTAGTTCAAAGTGGAGAGGGATGATGATGAAGCAAGGAGGAAGTTCAAGAAATAGAAAGAGAGTGGGATTTTGGATGCAGATCCTTAAGGAAAATAATAACCATACAGGATATTATATTCATAAAGTAGCAGAAAGTACTCTAAGAACTAAGCCAATATGAGAATATAGAGAGGAGATTTTTGCCAATAGGGATAATTGCAAGTAGGGGTAAAGAAAATAGGCAAGGGGAGTGTAATTTACTGGAGAAATCTGGCAACAGAACCAAGATATTGGTGGCAAATAACTCAAGTACGAAAAGTAATAGAGCAGGATGAGGCCAATATTTGGATCGCAGGCTAGAGACTGCCTTCCCTACCTAAAGTCCAAAACTCAAAAGTATGCCATGGTTTCTTAACCATATCTCTTTCGCTTTTATTTTAACCAGGGCTTGATTTCAGAGTACAGGCAAAGAGAAAGGGATAGGGAAATTTTAAATGAATTACCTGCTCTGGTAAAGTTTTCATTTGAATCTGAAATAGAAACAGCTGTTAAAAGTGGGAATTTAGTAGGGCATATAAAACATTACATAACAACTATATGAATCAGTCAGAGGAGGTTAGAAAAGATTGGGAAAGAGAGACTGGAAAAGCAATTTACAAGAGAACAATGTGAAGACATATGAATGGCTTCCAAGTATGAAACAAAGTCCAGAAGGTTTATGATGTTTGCTTGGAAGTGTTTGCATAGGTATTTTTATTCCCCAAGCAGACTTCAAAGAATTTTTCATCAGACAGAAAATGGAGGTGTGATGCAGAAGAAAGAGATAACTAGGAACATAGGATTTGGCAGTGTAATGAGTTAGCAGATTTTTAAAAATTCTTACAGATTAATGTATCAGAAAGTTTGGGCAGCAAATGGCTATAAGTAAGAAATTATTCTTTTGAGCTGGGACACAGGATCAGAATTACCTAAACATAGTAAGGCATTATTAAGTTTAATTCTGTCGGCAGAATATGTTTTTTCTTAGATTAGTGTTTAAGTGCTTTTTTAGCTATCACAATACTGTTGCTTCTGTTTATTTAGTATGCATGTGTTTTTATACACATATTTTATGCAAGTGTTTTTGTAATAAGCAAGGTTTTGAACTTTGTAAAAATATGCTTTTTTTGAAAGACTGTACTTTTAAATTTAGTATAGATGGGTGTGTCTTTAGTATCATGTTTCTGTGATGTACCTATTTAAAAGTATCGTGGTAGTGGTGCTGCGGTAGTGTTGTCGCCTCACAGTAAGACGCTGTCCGGTTCGATTCTCAGCTAGAGCGTCTTCTGCGTGGAGACATGCGTGAATGGGCATACCTTCGTTGAAGGTTGTGCATCAGGGCTGGTAACTCGGCACATAAAAATCAACTACCAATAATTAGCGGACTGGAGTTCCGCTGTGGTGACCCCTAACCGGGAAAAGCTGAAAGACACCACAACAACAACGTTGGTGTTCTAAAGAAGCTGGAAACAGTTCTGACAAAAGCACTAAACTTTTATTAAGGTGGAGTTCTGCAGTACGTGGTCCACTCTGTTTTATTGTTAAAATTACAGCATATGAGGGGGGCTGAAAGATACCACAACAACAATGTTGGTGTTCTAAAGAAGCTAAAAACAGTTCTGATGAAAGTGCTAAACTTTTATTAAAGTGGAGTTCTTCAGTATGTGGTCCACTCTGTTTTATTGTTAAAATTACAGCATATCAGGGGGGCCAGAGTGAGCTGACTTTGCATGTGGACATGTGTATAATATCTCTAGCTTCACCCAGTTAGGGCATACCAAAAAATCCTCCCCCAAGCAGGACCAGTAATGTGACACTGCAAGGTTCTCAGCTCCATTTCCACTGCCCAACCTGCCATCGGTCCACTCCCAGCCCAGGGGAATAGTACCAGAGACACTTAAAGTTAAATAGTGCAGTGAGGCAGCTGGGAGATAGCTGGGGGAATGCAATGGGGAAGTATATCATGTGCTGCAAGCAGGAATTTCCACCAGCAATGCAGATACACCTTTATTGTCATATCTGTGTGAATCTTTAATCAAAGTTTTAACCCAAGGCATATCTGAGTAACTATCCCTGTGTATCTCTTATAGGTAGCACTTCCCACCAGTGTATTCTGCTGCTGAACTGATATCTGACATGATGAGTAGGCACTGATTAATGCACATCACCTTTTGCCTCTGCTTTACAGCAAAGGAATTGGACCCCAGACACTGTGAACAAATCTTCCATCTGTATTATGGAAGAGATCAGTTTGGTGTTTGATGACAATACATATAAACATAATCTCTGTGGTTGCTGAGCTCCTTGTTCCATTAGCTGAATCTTGCCACATCACTAAAAGAGACATTATCCAGTTACAAGAATGTAATATTGACAGTGCTTCAGCATCTGCTAAGGTGCATGTGGCTTCTGCTTCACTCCCCCATGTTGGCATAGCAGCAAAAGAATGAAAGTGCCCACCTCCATCTACAACCTGTGTGCATACAAGGGGTCTACTTCTAAATTTCAAAGTTTCAAAAGGTCAACATTCTTATGGTCGAGACCATAAGATCAAAGTTTTGAAACTTCTAAATTCAAATAAAAAAAAAATAAAAACAAAATTTTTTTTTACGTTTCTGCAGGAGGGTAAGCCCCCCTGCGCCCTCACACCTCCTGCTTATTAAATATACCAACTCTGAGATCACACAACAGCAAGGAAAATGTAAATATACCATTCTGCTCTGTAGAATGATCTCCATTTAAACAGTTTGAAGTTTCAAAACTTCAGTCTTTTAAGGTCTTGACCATAAGAAAGTCAATGTTTTGAAACTTCAAAATTTAGAAGTAGACCCATGTACAAGATGCAGCATATCATTCTAATGGACAGAATAAGATGTATATACATCCATACTGGATGAAAGAGGGCTTTCACACTCAGGCAGTCATCAGCAATGACGGCACATGAGGATCTAATATCCATGGTACGGCTTATGCAGTAGGTGCTTACATGACTATGGATACCACACTACTGTTACACATTCCACAAATGTGTAGGAATTCCCAATTCAACTTAGGCAGGACTAATAGTGCCAGCTGATCATCATGACCGAGAATGACAAATTTAAGAAACTGCGTATGGCTTGTACATACTGTCATCTAATGTTACTAGGGAAGTGTGTGTTATAGACACATTGTTCCAAAATACTACTCTCAAGACCTATTTATTCCATGATAATCCTTGGTTTCCTGACATGAGGACATATGTAAGTCCAGTAATTTTTTTGTAAACAAAAAGGTGGAGGTACACATATGTTGCATTTGGTTCAACTTCCACAAAAAAGTACTTCTTTTTTCTCCAAATCCTCTTTTATGAATAAATAAATAAATAAAATCTTCTCTCTTAATAGTACAACAATTGAAGTCACTTCTCACAGCAAATTATTAAGGATGACAGTGAATAATAATCTCCCATTACTTTGAAAAAGGATACTTACTATGTGGATTATTACTAGCAAATAATGAATCATTGTAACAATATTCATTTACAGTCATTAAATTGCAGTTTCAAAAAAGTCAGATTTTTTTGCAGGGGATGCAAACCCAGAGGCCCCACACACAGCCATTTCAGTATCCCATTACTTGGTTATTTCTCTCCATTTGCCATAAACACTGTTCAAAACACTGTGTGTATACTGTTTTATAATTTACTTCTACTATGATTACAGATATTTGAATTTAATTTAAAACTTTCTTTTCAAATTTCATAGCACAAACACTGATAGACATTTGCTAAACAGAGCAATACAGTCTCACAATGAAAACTGACAACATTAAAACTTCTCTGCCTTTGAAACTCACATTCACTAAAACAGCATTGAAACCCACATTCAAAGAAAATGAATCTGGCTAGTGATGGATTAAGTTCACCTTTGTTCTGTTTTCAAATCATAGGCCCCTTGGAAACATTTTCAGGACCATACAAAAGTTCTTTGATTCATCTTCCTGACTGTATTAAATTATAATATATAATAATTAAATTATATCCCTTGTATAAATACAGCATCACTTGTTAGAGCATTTTTAAATTTATAGTTTTGAACATTTTTTAGTAAGCAATGAAACAAAACATAAGAACCAATAATGACAAAACTGCCCAATTCAGAACATTTCAACCATAAAAGGCCACTCAAACGTCTGTCATTACAATGTAACAATATCAGTCAATATGTACAGTCTCTGCAGAAGTAAAAGTCATCTGGGTAATTCCACATTAAAGAGATCTGTAACTAATGAAAAAATTGCTGCTGTTGCTAGGAAACAACTTTGTATTTCAGTGTTTCATCTACACATTCGGTGCTTGCTGCCTTCAAGAATAAATTGCCTATGTTACATAAAAAATGGTAAGCTGGTAATATTGCATAGGTAATGAATGGCAAACTGAAAACAGGTTCATAGTTACCAGGCATCTTATCTAGAGGAGTACATACTCAGTACTGCAACACCCCACCCCTTAAAATACAACACAGTATTAGCAATCCATCTATATGCTGTGGGAGTAGAACTCACAGCCACCTGTATCAAGATGCAAGTATGCGACCTGTTGTCCTACCAACACTGTCTTAAAATTCTATACCACAACAGTGATACCATTTGCTAAACAAAACAGTTGCACATTGTAAACAGACTTAGCATGAGCAACAATAAACTTCTCTTCCCTTGAAGCTCACAATTCCTTGAAAATACACTTGAAAATAAATTCATTGAAAAATGCACCTGAAACTCAGTTCCTTGAAAAATGCAGCTTGGTAGTTGGAGTACAGGATTCAGGCTCTTGTTTCCTGTAGGTAAGGTACAGGGCTTGAGCCTAAACAAATTACTAACCACCTACTAACCCTAACTAAGGCATTTCATTCATACACACACACACACACACACACACACACACACACACACACACACACACACACACACACACACACACACACTTCAACCTCATAGTTCAAGAAATCTGGACAAAGCCTAAAATAGAGACATATTATAAATACTGCTCTCATGAACTTAGAAAATTGCTAGAGTAATAGGATTTGTGTTAGTATGCATTTTTCTAAAGGATATGAAGTGTAAATCTCAAATGTCTGCCATTATTTAGCAATGTCAATCTTTTTTATGTGGAATAGACAAAATATGGGGCAAAAATATGGATATTCTGCAAAAACCTGAGGTGTATGCTACCTAACCCTTTTACAAACACACACACACACACACACACACACACAAACACGCGCGCGCGCACACACCTCTCTCCCTTTTACACACACACACACACACACACACACACACATACACACACACACACACACACACACACACACACACACACACACAGACACCTACCTCCCTCTCTCCCCTACACACAAACACACACACACACACACACACACACACACACACACACACACACACACACACACACACACCTCTCTCCCTCTTACACACACGCGCACACACCACACCTCCCTCCCTCCGTCTTACACACACACACACACACACACACACACACACACACACCCCTACCTCTCACTTGTTCGTTCATGATCCACAGTCCAAACATCTTCTGGAATTTAAATTCTGCAGAAGTGGAAGATGAAAACATAAACAATCAGTTGCACAAATACAGAAGATGAAAACAGGTTGCTAACACCTGTTGCATCTGTAAGACCAGACACAAGGGCATTCTTAAATAAGAATGCCCTTAAAAAAGAACATTTTTTTTTTTAATTAAAAGAAAATTAATCTCATTTGAATCTGTAGTTGATGCTATAACCAGTTGTCACAGCTGAGGTGGCAGTACACTGTACCGGTGCATACAGTCACAAAAAAGCCCTGTACAGATCAATGGCCAGTTAGAAGGGAGTGACAAATGGTAATGTGAGTATGTGACAGGTAAGTATATGCATTACTCCTGGAAATGTGTCCAGAACTTGTGCCACCAGTCAGTCAACATAGTAATGGTTTTGTCCTTCAGGGTCTTACTGAGGTCCTAGGTGCTGTATCATGACATAGGCACATGGTGCTGTCCAAGATGTATCTCCCCACATAAACAAAGTTCTACATGATGCTAAGGCTAAAGAATCATATTTGGCTAAATTCCAGATAGACAGTGTCCACATTTATGGTCAGGCATCTCTGACAATGTGTTTGTGCACCATGCAGACATATTTGGAAAGGCTATGACATGTTATGCTTAGAGGGAGTTTTATTGTATGTATTGGTACCAATGCCTGCATCTGTGTTTCTGCTGTGTGCTGAACACATGAGGATCAAATCATGCATTGTTTTGCTTATATTCAGTGAGTGAGCTGCCTGACATACAATATCTATAAGTCTATATACATGTTCATATTACCTGTGTTATTGCCTGACATGGTTTCCTCAGTGTTGTGTCCATCTGTTTATCATAAGCAGTCTAACAGTTCGTGAATGTGGTGGTGTAAGAATCTGTACTAGGCACCACTACTGGCCTATGAGTATTGTGCCATCTTAGCTACATGTGCTTTGTCCACAAATTCTTCCTCTGCATTATGCTTTATGTCATTGCGGTTGACTGCTTGTCTGGGGGTCACAACTCATGCTACAGCCTGTGGTGAAGCAGCATATTATTCAACATGTAACACACCAGGGCAATTTTACTGATCATGTTGAGGCAACATTAGAGGTTTTAATAGAAGGACTAAGGCTCCAGAAGCATATCATCAGCTATCCAAAAACATGATCCACAATGGTTCATGCTAAGGCCTGTACCTGGTTTTTCCTGGCTTGCCTACTTTGTGTTGCTGGTGTATCAGAATAATCTATGATGACTTCAAAGAGTAAATGGTATCATCTATGTGAACAAGATAAACAGTGATTATGGTTATCTGTTGCGTGTATATTTATCATTCTGACAAGAGTTATGCTGTCCTGGATAAATGACTACAATAGCTAATGTATGTACCAAGTATGCACATCCTGTGTACTGCAGCAGTATCAAGCATGCACACTGGAAATCAAGCTATCTGTACTACAGATGTCCTGGCAGTTGACAGAAAGACATCTCATTTATCTGATTGATATCACAGCCTTTTGATGAGTTTGAGCAATGATGTCTGCATGGGTGCAGTCTAAGACACCCAGTACTACTAGATCTGTAATGCTATAAAGCTAATGCTATGCATTTTAATTTACTTTAGGGATGGTCAGCAAAAATATGTTGTCCATAATGTATTGCAAAATGGAGTCCAAGTAGGAGATCAGAATCTGAGATGCTGATGTCTAGAATAATTCAAGTCTTCCCCTATGCACCTCGCCAATGTCAGTGTGGCTAGTATGCACATAACTTGGAATAACCTGATCTCCAGGGGTATGAAATATCATCAGCCACCCCGCTGCACCCTGTGCTCCTTGCAGTTATCCCAGATAGTGGACAGGGTATTCATCAGTGTATTTCTCTCATTTTGATGGCTAATAGAACTCCCAGGTATTTCTAGCCCTCTAACAACCCCTACACTTCCTGCTTAGTCAAGGTCTGAGGAGAACATCATTGGAATAAAGGATCACCATTGTTAATATCATCGCATTATTTTTTTCTCCATGAAACAGCTTGATAAGAATCTTTATGCCTTTAACTTTATTTCCAATAAAATACAAAGTGAGTATCATGTTTTTGTATTGTTTTGCCTCCTTGTCATCCCTAGCATTCTACACTTTTTCGGTGTTTCTCGCAGGTGGACATCACTGTTGCCATTTAGTGGGCTGCATTTAGGTGACTGTACATTTTCTAATACCTGAGGCTTAGAATAAATGGACTGCTAAAATTACAGGGACAGGTACAAAAACTATTACTCATGAGATCTGATTGCTTTCTACACAGAAGATTACCAACCTTAAAGTGACATGTTTGTGTAGCCTTCATCAAACTGTTAATGTGTACACTGTACCTGTTATCTCAACCATTTACTTCATGTAACTTTATTTAGCATCTTTCAGACACGTCATTTTCTAGTGTCATTTTCAAGACTTCATGCTTGCCAAGTAGGCAAGAGGAGTAAATAAAATTATTTTATACATAAATAACCAAAATGTGGATAGATTAACTGTGTCATATGAATGAACACATCATGTTGAATAGAAATGGCACAGACATACGTGCAGCACTTATGATTCAAAATCTGTCAGTTAATGTTAAGCTTATAAAGAATGAAATTATTCAAGTTTGAAGGCTCCCTGTTATAGTTCCAGAAATCATAATTGTGCAAATCCTATCATTACAAAAAAAAAAAAACTACAGGATAAATGCAAATGTTGACAATCACTGTTCTCATTTAAATGTGTTTTTTGTAGGGGGGCTTGTGTCCTGCAACCCACTGCACCCCCCAAAACACCCACTATATATATATATATATATATATATATATATATATATATATATATATATATATAAATATATAAACTTTGAGACTGCCATAACTCTGAGAAATGGCTACAATCTGAGACACAGTAATCTCAGATTTAGTATACGTAAATCCACCTTTTCATACATTTAGTTTCACTGTTCTGCAATAACACATCTCAGAATTACAAATGGTTACCAGATCTGAGACGTGAGCTATGCAGTTGGAAAGTGAACATAAATATCTGCATGGATTCTTACATGACTGTTCACTTACCAAGCAGCTTGTAGAATGTTGCCTGTAGAAAGGCCATATCATGACTTACAAAACTACCACTGATTTATCACAGATATCAGTGTCAGTGGATCTGCAGGTAATGCACTCACCTTTGATACTGAGAAGAAATCAGAAGACTGGAGTTTCTAACCCCACACCAGTTGTTGATACTATAATGCGGGCTAAAGGTGGTGTTGTACTCCTGAGATGCCAAAGATATGCAGTCCCATCTGTATGAGTTGATGACAGCTCAGGTGGTCATTAAAGATTCCTTGGTACTTCTCAATAAAAGTGCAGTGGAATGTGTCCTGACCAAATCACTACTTGCTGCTAGTCAGTATCAATATCAGCTTGTATCTCCTCTGAAAATAGGCCAAAGGTGTAGTGGTCTAATCTGATCAATAAAATTAAATAAATCTAGTGCAGTTACTGTGATATTTATTTATTTCATATGGTTGTAGAAATGTGTATGAGTTCTATATATTTGTTAATATTTGTATGACCCAACAGTTTTCAAAAATATCACATGATGTCAAGTGAGGGGCAACATCACTTAAAAAATTGCCATTGACACTTGTTTATCCTGCAGTCCAATAAGTACCGTTAAACTGGGTGGATTTTTGGAGGATGGCTGCAGTTTACTAAAACTACCTTTTCCTCATATGGAAATCATATAAATAAATATATATATATATATATATATATATATATATATATATATATATATATAAATGTCAAGGGGAAAACTTTTTCTCTCCCTCTATTGAAGTTCTGAGTGGCATTTCTCAGAAATTTGATGAATCATGGCTTGTACTACAGTGATACAATCTAACTTAGGTAAACACTGACATATTATGTGATCAAGATATTCAATGGGCCAAGTTCTACTTATCTGCCATCAAAAATCTATCCTTATTAACCTATTTATGATAATGTTATAGACTTTGTAGGTTCAAAGTTTATAGGTTCATTTTAGACTGCTGATCTGTTTGATCATTTGTATCCCAACCGCTCAAACCCCACTAAATGCTTACCCTTAATATGAACAAGTTTCACTACCTCTTTCTATGAGGGATAGAAGACCCAGACTTGGGGTGAACTTATGGATTCCCCTTCTGCTCATCTAGGTTGTGTTTTACAGAAAGTCAAGAAGCTAATTTACTTAATGTGAATGGGATGTCTGTTCCAGAAGAAATTAATAATTTGAGAGGGTACTCTATCCTACTAACAGATTCTGTGTATGCTGTGATGGAGGTTTAGTTCCTTCAAGGTGGTATTCATGGGGTTATTTGTTTTGTAAATGAAAAGGAGGTTATGCAGGACTGTATCACTTGAGTCTTAGAAGGGAAGGAAGAGGTTACCTCTTAAAAACTGGTACAGTACGGGGGAAAGCACTTTAAGGCAGTCTTAAGGGGACATGGACATTGTGCTCATGATCTCCTTTGTGAGGAGTCATTGGGGGGTTTCAAGTTGGGCATGTGCCTGGGCAGATACATACCAAAAAGGAAAGTATACTCTACTATGTGTCTGATTAAGGGGGAGTAGAAATGGGTAATAGTTTCCTATAACCTGGAAGATATACCTCTGGCAATCAAATGGGCTAGGTAAAAGGACTTTGTAACAACAGTAGATGCAGGTCTCTAATGACTGTATCAAGTTTAAGGGGAAATTGCCATCTATATGATAGTTGCATATCTATCTGCTTATATTACCCAAGGAATATAATACTACATTTCTTGACTTTTAGCTTTAACCCATGGTCCTAGCATCAGTTGTTTTATGTATATTAGGCCTTAGTGGAGGATCTGCTAGTCTACTGAAAAAAGTACAACATCTTTGAGTTTGCAATCATCTGCATATTTGGTTAGCCACAGACCACTGATATCAGCCTTGGCATCAGAGAAGTAAACACCAAACAGAAGCAGCCCCAGAACAGATCCATGTGAGACTTCACTAGTGAAGAGCCTTTTAGATGAGATCATGCCCCCTATGCTGACAGTATGGGTTCTAAGTCAATTAGCTATCCACTTGGTTGCTTTATGGTTTACATTTAGTTTGATTAATTTAGTAATAATGTCAAAGTGTGGAATGGTACCAGATGTCTTGGTCATGTCAAGGTACGCAGTGTGCACTGATTTGCCTTCATCCAACGTTTTGGAGACTTTTTTAAAAGAAGTCTAATAAATTAAATCTAGGGTAGCAGGATCTTCCTTTTATAAAATAAGTTGGTTTGGCTCCGTGGCTTGTAGGCTGTTGATTTCATTGTTTATGAGTTCCATAATAATGCATTCCATTGGTCTGCAGATAAGACTAGTTAGAATTATTGGTCTGTAGCTACTGGCATGAGTGGCAGGTCTGCCCTTGTGTAGAGGTATGACCACATCTGTTCTTCATACCTCCAGCATACAGGCAGTTAAGAGGCTAAAGTCAAACAGATTTAGTAGAGAATCAGTAAGGCTATGCTTGCTGCTGACAAGAATGCAGTTGGGTACATTGTCTGGACCCACGGAACTAACATTTGTTACTTTAGAGAGTGCCCTCAAGACATGATGATGATGGTATGCGGGGAAATTCAGGGGAACATAGGAATGCAAAATGTTGACTAAATTTGTTTACAAGTGTGTTGGCTGAAAGAGGCATAGCTGAGTTGGGGCAGCAGCCCAGGGCACAAGGTGATTTCTAGCATAGCTGAAAATATTTTTTGGTTGTCCTGCACAGAAGTGACCACTTTCAATTCATTATTAGTCTTGTGATGTTTTAATTTTATTTCTAAGATTCGTATTTAGCTTAAGTTCATTTTTGAGCTTTTGGTATTCAGTTTGTTCTTTTGGATGAGTTTCTACCTTATGTTTTACAGTTTATATATGTTAGGATTTCATTATAGAGATTTGTTTCCAAACTTATTATTATACTGGTGTTGAATGGGAGCCAATGCCTCAATGGAAGCATTGAGGTGCAAATAGAGGCTATCTGTGAAAGCAGTGGTGTATATTACTGGGTCACTGACAGAAAGGGGTTTCTTAAATCTCACCACTGCTAACCATTTGAAATGTTAGATCCTTTCAGAGCAAGTCCTGAACCACAGAGACTGAATGGCTCAAACTAAGACCATGATGACCATTTCCCAGAATATTTCCTTTTTTCTGAGGTATGACAATCCCAGAGTTGGTATATATAACTTCAGGGGTGTTGGGGGCATGGCTCCCATAGTGAGGGGAGGGCTTGCCCACACCAAGCAAAAAGTTTAAAGGAGAAGAGCTATGCTCAAGATTTGGTCTTCTCCTAGATTTTTGATTTTTTTTTTCAGTCTGTTGGCACTCGGAGCTAGGAGTATCAACATTTCAATAAGGAGTCCTCACCAGGTTATCAACTAGCTACAGGAGATTTGTCTTTGATTAATCTCTAAAGACAGCATGTTTGAGGGTAGATCTAGTTTCACACTCATGACAAATATCACTGAGCAGTGATCAGATTTTATTAATGATGGGGTAACTATAGACAAAGAACATAGTGTGGTCAGATTTGTGAGAACTAGACTGAATATTTTTGAATCTGACTGGGAGGTGAATAACTGAGCAAAGGAGTCTGTATTTATGAAATCTAAGAAACACTGTACATACATGTAGTAGTGAGGACTCCCAGTTTATGGATAGTTAGTTGAAATCCCCCTTAAGGATAGTGTTTGGTTGACTGCAAAGGGACTCTAACTTGTTCAGGTATGCCTCATGGGTTTTCAGTGTCGCAGAAGAGGTTTTGTGGTTGTTTATGATATGATAATTGGCTAGGCTTAAAATGGCTCACAAGGGCGGTTAGCTTAGTACCAATCTATGAACCTATGAACCTATGAACCTATGAACCTATGATAGGGATTCTTCATACCTGCCTCTTACCACTATTAGGTGCCAAGGTGATTTTTATGTTACTATAGTTCTAATTCTCTCTACTTTTTCTCCTGTCCCCCAGTTCTCTTGCCCTGAATTTACCTGTGACCTCACCTGGGTGGACACCTGACCTACCAAAGTATATATACTCATCCAATTGCTCAAGCATCCATCCAACTCTGCTGCCTCAATCCCTTTACTGAAATTGATCCAAGAGCCTCTCAGAAAAACACAAGAAAGTATTTGCATCTACTGCTAAACCTTAAACTACTGTTAGGTTTCAGTACACTCCCAACTAGGAAAGCCAGCAGCCTACACTCCCCTTCTTTCTGTCTCCCCATTGTTCTCCCTCACCAAATCCCCTGAGTACTTATTTTTCTGATAACTTCTCAACAATTGTTATTAATTGATACCTATTAGCCCTTACTAGCTCCCGCTCCAGTCCAGTTTAGTCCAGAGATTCCCCTGCTGGGCTAGGTGCACTTCAGCATTTGTCCTCTCCCCTCTAATATAGACTTCTATTTAACTCTCTTCTTGCTTTCTCTCTATCTTCCAACTTTCTTTAACTCTCTCTCCCTCTCCCTCTTAAAACTTAGTGCTCACTCCCCCTTCTACTCCAGCTACCCTCCACTTACCCTTTGCCACTTACTCTTCTGCTGACAATTGCTCCACTGATAGGTTCTCGATCTCCTCTTGCCCTCCTGGGTTGTGTATCCCGCTCCGTTTGCCCTGTGGGCTCACTCCGCTCCCCTACCCTGCCCCCATATCCCACCTGCCCCCAGCACCTCTACCTATATCCCTCCTAAACCACACCCACTTCCAATCTACACTAATCAGCCTCCAATACTGCAGTAACACCCATTTCCTTTTCCCACCCAAATTAAAATACATTCTCCTTCCCAAGATAACTCCCCCAGCCAGTAGGTTACCACTTCTACCTCCAGCACATACACAAAAACCACACCCTCTCTAATCCCTACATAACCCTCCTCTCTCTTACTAATTCTAGGTATTTATCAGCTTCTCTATATATATTTGTCTCTTATTTACATATATAACTCTCAACAATATTACACCTCTTAATACCCTATCTCAACATGCTCCCAAAACCCTCACTCATCTCCTTTTCACTTCTACTACTTCTTCATCTAACCTATCTTCATTACCTCACACAACTCACTACTTCCTACCACTCACAATCCTTCCATGTAACCAAACATCTTAACTCCCCTCACTCACACTCGCATATCTCTCCCCATCTTTATCCTATCAATAACCTTCTAGTTTTCCCATACAAACTATTCATGTCTCAAAAACACTCCATCCCCACAACAACTAATAAATGTCTCAGAATCATAACAGATCCCAATCCTTTCAGTAAGCTGTTCAACTACCTCTCTGACCCAATCTTTCATCTGACCATCAGTATATTATCAGGTGATATTCATCCCAACCCAGGTCCCCCCACCCCAACTACCATAAACAAGTCCATATTCCTTATTTCATTAAACCCCCGAAGTATAGTTAACAAAGTCCCAAACCTCCACGCCTGGCTCATACATAACAAACCTGACATCCTATCCATTTCTGAAACATGGTTAAAACCTCATATAAAAGACTCTGAAATAACTCCACCTAACTATTCTATTATCAGAAAAGACAGAGCCCATAAAAAAGGTGGTGGAGTAGCTCTCATTTACTTATCCTCCCTGTTAGTCACTCCCTACACCAAACTTATTCTGCAATTTAATAATGCTGAACTTCTCCTAACTTTACTTCAAGTTAACAAACACAAACGCATTTGTCTAGCTTCCCTCTACATCCCCCCAGGAGACAATATTTCTACACTTGAAGATATCCTCTCCTGGCTCTCCAACAACATTAGCAACACAACTATTATCTTAGGAGACATGAATATTAACTGGGCCACCATTCAGTCTCCAACAAACTCTCTCAACATCAACCTCTACAATTTTTCTCAACTAATAAACTCCATAACACGGCGCTCAAAAAATCTTTCCACTGGTAGTATTCTAGATTGGATTCTAGTCTCCCATCCCCACTATTTCTCTGATAGTGGCACTCTTCCAGATTTCCTCAGTGACCACTTACCCATCTTTACTCACCGTCTCCTCTCAAACCTACATTGCACCCATAATTACATTACTACCCGTAACCAAAAAAACTTTAACCCAACAACCTTTTCAAACTCCCTTAAATCAATAAACTGGAATTGTCTAAAAACATCATCTCTAGATAACGCAGTTCACCACTTCAACTCAACATACTTAAAAATACTTGACTCCCATGCTCCCTTAAGGACAAAGTGAATAAAGATTAATTCCACGCCATGGCTGACCAAAAACACACTAGCATCCATGCGGCACAGAGATAAAGTCTGGGCACACTACCAGAAAAACAGAACCCCATTACTTCATAACGAATATAAAACACTTCGAAATAAAGTTAAAAAACTCATCATCTCTGATCGTCAAAACTACTTTTCGACACTCCAAAACAATAATAAAACAAATCCTCAGAAATTCTGGAAAGGTATTTCTACCCTTCTTAACCCCCAGCAAATCAGATACCCCTTCCCCAGGCACAAATATTCCAGATTCAGATTTAGCTACCCAATTTAACTCTTTTTTTCATTGAATATATTTCTAAATTAACCTCTTCATTCTCTACCACCACCACATTCTCCAACATACCCCCACTCCCCACTAGCAACACTCTACCCTGCACTACTACATGTCCCTCATTCCCATCAACTAACTCTATACTATCTACCTCTTCTCCATCTCAAACTTTCTCATCATCTTCACTACCCACTAACACCCACTTTTCCCACTGTCCTCTATTCTCACTAAAACCAATTCCCACTTCTACTATAAAGAAACTCCTTAGGAAACTGAAGCCATGTACAAACGCTCCTGATAACATCCCTTCTTACTTTCTCAGTATAGCTGCTGATGTAATTGCCTACCCCATTAGCATTTTAATTAATCGCTCTATACAAGAATGTATAGTACCTCAAATCTGGAAACAGGCCTTTATCATACCCTTACATAAAGGTGGCAACAATAACAATGTAACCAATTTCCGCCCAATCGCTATCCTGTCTCCCATTTCTAAACTCTTAGAAAAGTGTGTCCAACTTCAACTCCTACCACATCTCTTAGATAATAACCTCCTAACTCACTCACAACATGGATTCAGACCACATCATAGCACCATGACAGCCCTCCTCTCCTTTCTTGAAACTGTAAACAAAGCCTGTGACTCTGGCCAAATTGTATCTACCCTACTTCTTGACCTCTCCAAGGCATTTGACACCATCTCACATAGCCTGCTTTTAACTAAACTTTCTGAACTTAACCTAGGTCCTTCCTCTTTGACTTGGTTCTACAGCTACTTATCCAATAGATATCAAGTAGTAAAATGGAAGAAAGCCACCTCCTCATTTCTTAATACCCCCACCGGAGTTCCACAAGGTTCCATACTGGGTCCCCTTCTCTTCAATATATTTATAAATGATTTCCACAAATCTATCCCATTCTCAAATATCATCCAGTATGCAGATGATTCAACTATCTGCTCTGCCTCATCCATTCCCACACTTCTAAAACTTACACAAGATGCCTTTTCAACCACTGAGCAATGGATGAAAGATAATCACCTAGCTCTCAATGCTTCTAAAACCAAATTAATGGTACTTACCCCCACTAAAGCCACTCCTTTCAATATGAATACATTCTCAATTATGAGTCAAAATAACACACATCTGGAACTGGTGACAGAGACCAAGTTACTTGGAGTCCAAATTGATAACCAACTAAAATTCAACTCCCACATACAACTAAATATAAAAAAAAAACCACCAAAAACTAGGTATGCTCTACCGACAAAATCATTACCTTACACCTGCCACTAAAATCACTCTCTCTACTTCCTTTCTCACCCCCTCCCTTCTCTATGGAGCTCCACTCCTAACTAATCTACAGTCCTCTGTAAAAAAACAACTCTCCTCTTGCTACAACAAAATTGCCAAATTCGCTACTAGCCATACGTCATCAACCCACCACTGTCTCTCTCTCCAAAAACTAAAATGGCTAGAGCTACCTAATCATCTAACCTACACACAATTAACTCTCGCTCACAAACTCATTCTCAACCCCTCCCTTTGTCCCTCACTTTCTTCTGCCTTTAAAATGCATCTGCCAAATAGAGTATTAAGGTCTCATAATCAAAATCTATTAGAAGTGCATAAACCAATTCATCCCCCTGGAAAAAAACTACTATCCTACGGCCCAGCTCGCCTCTGGAAATCCCTTCCACCTTCCATTCACACAATCCCTAACCATTTGATTTTCAAAAGATCTTTTCATTCGCACCTAGCGTCCCAGTGGGAATGCTCTTGCTCCCACCCCACATAATTAACTCTGGCTACCTCATCTTCCATCCTTCCCCTGCTTCTCCAGTAATTTTTCCTTTTTTCCCTAACACTCATACTCTGTTTCCTATGGAATTTGTAAAAATGTACTAGTCTGATATAATGTACTAGACTGCACTTCTTAAGTTTATGCATCGTAATATGAATTTACTTCCAGTATTACTTTGTAATATTACTTTGTTAGTCTGTATCATCTATATGATCCATCATAAGTATACAGAATTTCTAATGTATGCTGAACTATTTTGTAATTATTTGCTTGAACTTTTTGCATTGTATAACTATCATTAATAACCTACTGTATTGAGATTGTTATGGAGCTTTTCTCCCCAGGACTCCATTGAAAATGGGTTCATTTTGGCCCAATGGACTATCCTGGTAAACCAACTGCAAATAAATAAAATAAATAAATAAAATTCTAATGAAGGGTTAGTACAATGTGGAGGAGCCTGAGATTGATTTCTTGCCCTATATGAGTCTAGACATGATGAGGCTTCTTATGAATATGGACACACTACCACCTCCAACACAGTCATTCCAACATATGTTTCTGAATGAGTGGTAGGCAGTGAAACCTAGTATGGAACAAGTGCTAACACTACAGTAGAACTATGTTTCAGTAGTGATGCAGATGTCAGTATTCTTTTAGGTTAGGAATGTTTGGGAGTGCAGTTTCTTATTTAGGCTTCTAACATTGAACAGAGCTGCTTTTATATGTTTTACTTGTTAATTGAGGAGACTGACCTTGGTTAAAAAATGCAGTAAGTGGATAGAGAAATATCTGGTCAGTATACAGAATCTCTAAGGAGAGGGGTGCAGGCCATCCATGGTGAAGCAGACAGGACCTGATGAGATTTAAGAATGTGGAATTGTTTTAGTGAGGGTAAGATACTGCTCAAGGCTAGCTCCATACCAATACTGAATACATTATCACAGAGTCCCATCATGTCACTCTGTATATGATCCAAGAATGTGTGTCTCAAGTCATTCAATCCCATGTGCGCAGTGACCATGTCATATGTGTATCAGCGCTGGAGGGTATTGAGGGCTCTTTTGACATATCAAATTCTGGCACCCAAGACAGCTCACCATCAGTCTTTCCTTGTTCAGCCTGGTTAGTGGTACGCTCTATGAAGACACCTATAACTACGACTTTTCCAAGTACGTAGGCTTGGCCAAATTCCTTTAGGACTTTGAGTGACCCCTTGCTGCATCTCTAGTGTTTGCTGGTGCTGTAAGTGCAGTTTATTTGTAAGCATGTCACAAAGGAGCTAGTTTACCCAACCTAATTCTTGGAGGCCTTTGTGGTTTAGGCAGTGACTTCTTTAAGTATCTTAATGTAGGAAGGTTTATTTGCTGGTTTGGGATGGTTATTTGAGGTAGACGACAGTAATGGCATTATTATGGGTACTAGCAGTATGTATCATGAGAAGCTAGCCTCCAGAGATGGTAACTGCTTATACCGCTCATATATTTCTCCATAATTTCATTTACAACCAGTGGCTACTTCCTTTATTTGCTCCCTTCTCCAAAAATTAAAACCTACCACCCCCTCAGCTGACCAACTCCCAGCAGAATTCCTGCAAAAAGGAGCTAAAGCCATAGCCTACCTCGTCTCCATTCTCATCAGTAGATCCATAAGTGAAGGAACTATCCCATCTATGTGGAAAATGTCTCATATCATCCCACTACATAAAGGGGAGAACTCCAGTGACTTCTCTAACTTTCGTCCTATAGCTCTGCTATCTCCTCTTGCAACAATAATGGAAAAGTGCACCCATAAGCAACTACATAACCACATTCTCCATAACAACTTACTTTCCAACTGTCAACATGGATTCAGACCTTTCCACAGTACCACAACTGCCCTGCTATCCTTCACAGACTGTATCAACAAAAATCGTAACAAAAATATTCTTTCCTCTGCAGTCTTCATCGATTTATCTAAAGCTTTCGACATGGTTAATCAGCAACTCCTTTTACACAAACTGAAATCCCTTTCACTCGATCCTCTAGCCATGAATTGGTTCAAATCTTACCTAGAAAACTGACAGCAGGCTGTACTCTGGCAAAATAAACTATCTAATCACCTTCCCATTTCCCTTGGTGTTCCACAGGGCTCCATATTAGGCCCACTCCTATTTTCCATTTATATTAATGACCTTCAATCAGCACTTCCACACACCACCTGTATTCAATATGCAGATGACTCTACTATAATCTGTTCAGCTACTTCTCAAACTGAACTTCAGTCTCTTACCCAAAAAGCTTTCAATACTGTAGAAAAATGGTTCTCAAACCGCTGTCTCCTCCTAAACCCCCAAAAATCTAAACTGTTACTCTTCACACCAACCCGAAAGTCCACCCCTATACATTTCACACTCACATCTAATAATGGTACTCTTATTTCTCCTGACCTAACCACTAAACTCTTAGGAATAACAATAGACAACAACCTCAACTTTGATACTCATATAAACAGCATAATAAAATCAGTGAACAAAAAACTGGGATCCCTTTACAGAATCAAACCCTTTCTTACACCAGTAGCTAGGACCGCCATAGCCAGAACTCACTTAATCTCCACTCTACTCTATGCTTCACCTATATAGACTAATCTTTCTAAAAACAACCTCAACAAACTGGCAACATCCTATAATAATATTGCTAGATTTGCTACAGGCTCTCCTTTCAGACCTCATCACTGTCTGAATCTAAAACAACTTGACTGGCAAGAATTTCTTAACCAGCTTCAATTTCACCAGCTTGCTATAGCCCACAAGACCCTGTATCAACCCACCAACACTCCAATACTCTCTAGCCTCATTACACCTTACAATAATCTTAAGAACTTACGCTCCTCAAACAAACTGCTGATCAATACTTCCAGATCCAACAACTCAGCAGGTGACTCCCTGTTCTCTAACACTGTTGGAAAACTATGGAATCTACTACCCACTGAACTCACAACTCAGACTTCTCTCTCACTTTTTAAAAGGAATCTAAAACTATTTCTCAATACACACTGGCTATGCTCCTGTACTAACCCTGACTAACTTTTTTTCCTTTACACTAATCATCACTCTACATCTCTATAATCTTACCCTTAAAGAATCAATATAACGTGTAATTGCAAATAAAATTTATGTATATATGTATATTGTACCCTCCTTTGTACATTACCCTTTGCTGCTTACTGCTCATGTTATGCTCACTATGAGTATTCTATTTTGTACTTTTTTAAAAAACTAATGTTTTTATGAAACAATAGCTGTTTTTTTTTAGTTTGATCTGTTTTGACTTTTGTATTAATTCTGTATGTTTCTTGGAGCTTTTCCCCCCGGGCCTCTACTGAAAATGGACATATATCCAGCTAGACTAGCCCGGTCAACAAATGTAAAATAAAAAATAAAAATAAATAAATATTTTAATATTCAAAAAAACAACCAGCTTTAAAATATATTTCATCACGTAAATTGCACCGCATGACAAATAAAGCTGCTATTGACACTTAAAGCACAGCACATAGTTTCTTACATATTGAAAGTTTGTTTTATTTTAATCAAAAATCATTTTTACTTTTGAATCAGTATGAATCATAAAGAGAATGCTAGTCAATATATTTATTAATACATTTACAGAAAGCAGTGTGTGGAAAACCATTTATTGCTTATACTTACCTGCTTATATTTATAGCTCAGAAGATAAATGAAATGCATATTATCCTTTTATTCTGCCACCAAAACTTTGGATCAATTAATGGAATCTGCTACAATACTTCTGCAGTATCTGAAATGATAAAGAGTTAAAAATAATAGAATAATGCATGTGTTTATTACCTGCTAGTGCATTAATATATTATTATGCTGTGTATTTGCCAGAAGGCCTAGGTCATGCCTGAAACAGGTCATACTTAATTAAGGCCCTTGGTAATGCAACGTCCCTTAGAATTCTGACTCTCTCCAACTGCATTCAGTGTGCACAAAGTAAGACTGAAAGTGGTATTAATGTGGCAGTCAACAGTTTCTTCTTTCTCACCACCACCATCGAAAACTGTGTACCTCTTCTAGATCTTCAGTTGTATTGCAAAGTCTAACCTGTTTTATTCACACTGTTTTCTTGTTTATTCTGTCTCCCAGTCATATTATATCCCATTATGTCACCTCTGTTTCAAGCATTGTGTATGCCTGAAATGCAACTTCTGTTGTCAGATTACTTTTGCTAGTTTTCACAAACATATCTTCTAATGACAAACCATATAAATGACAGTGTATACCATACACCTCGTATCTTATTCCCAAGGCTCTTCGCATCATGCAGTACGGCAGCTCACCCTTCCTCTTCATCTCACCCCTCTATTTTTTTATTCCTATGCCTTTTTCATCCTAAGCCAGCACATTCTATATGCACAATCATTTAAAGTAGCTTTCATTTTATTGCAGTTCTGTATTCCTGCCTTCAGCAACTAGTTTCACATCATTACCTAAATACACACAGTCCAATGTATACAATTCTTGAGAGTTTCCCCTGTCTCCCATAAATCCAAACAACAGTTTCTTGTACCATTTCCTCCTCAACTTATTCCAGGACTCTTATCTCATTTTTATGGACATTTAAGGAATCAGTAGTAATTCTAAGAATACTAGCAAACATCTAACATTTCTGTACAGGTCATCCTGCAGTGTTGCTCTTTGCAAAATCAATTCAGTTTCTTCTTCTGCTGACAGATTACTTTTGCTGGCTTTCACAAGTATAGCTCCTAATGGCAAACCATATAAATGATAGTGTATACCATGCATCTAGCAGTAAAGCCATCATAAAGAAGTTGCATCGGTGAATCACGTGTTATTAAAGCCCAGTCCACATTTATAGAATCAGCCATACATTAAAACTATTGAAGACATCCACGGGTCCTTACTAAAAGTTGAGTTTTTATTCCCGGAATAACTTGTATCATGTTATTCATCTCCATAAAAATGGTTTTGATAACTGACAATTAGCTGTTCAGTATGCAAATGTGGAGAAATGTGACTACAATAGTGATTCAACTAATTACACTATAAGGCTGACCCCAAAACAGGAATGGTTTTGACTTCTTGATTTGGCATTAAATGCATTTTGTGCACACCCTATAGTGCATTATTGTGATTATAAAAATAAAATAAAATTGTTAGGTTTTAAAAATTCAGACAAAATATAGTAATTGTGTTTCATGATTATTTTGAGTAAACTTGTGGTATAATGGTCCTTTCAAATGACTAAGAATAATGTTGTTTTTGTTCTTTCGGCTTTTCCCGGTTAGGGGTCACCACAGTGGAACTCCGGTCCGCTAATGATTGGCAGTTGGTTTTTATGGTGTCAAGTTGCCAGCCCAATGCCCAACCTTCAAAGAAGGCACACCCATTCAACGCATGTCTTTTGAATGCCCACTCGACTGCGGGGAGGACATGCAGACTCTACACAGAAGGCACTCCCAACCCAAGCTGAGAATCAAATGGGAGAACCTCTTGCTGTGAGGCAACAATGCTACCGCTGCACCACCTAATATGATATAATATGATGTGACTGTGTGGTGCAAGGAGAGACAGAACATTGTTGACACAAAAAAATCACTAACATAAATTATTAGTATCAATTAATTTATTCTATGTATGTGCCCAGGCTATGCTTATATAACTGCCCTCTCCCAATTCTGCTTATTCACCCCTTGAATATGTGCTGTGACCTCCTGACTCTAACAATTTTCCTGAGTGCCCATCATTAAACCAAGAAAGGAATTTCAGGGCCCCATCACCAACATTAGCCCATGTCAGTGTTTGAACCTGAGACCATCTACTTCTCAATGATTATTTCTCCCTTTTTATCTTATTTCCATCCTTCTCACTGATTCACTGAGTAGTATTTGTATTTATATCATATCAATTTTCCATAAGATTAGGGATTGCTGAAACTGGAATTAAAATGGAATAGCAAAGAAAGAAAAAGAAGCATGGCTTACAATCTATGTCCAACATAAGAAAGTACATTTTCACATACAGAATAATAAGACCCCTAGAATAACTTGCAAAAAAAAAATGTCAAACGTATTTAGAGGAACTTGAGATGGGGAGGGAAAAGGTAGATACAGCTGCATAGGAACAATGTTCAACAATCCAGTGAACGTGATGGACAAGTAAGCTTCTTACAATTTGTTAATATATTGAGCATCACTATCTCACTCTTAACAAGCCAAATGTTTGCCTGGTATTGTTCATGCCTTTCTCATTTTGGCTAGAATACATAGTCCATAAGTTTGTGTTATGGCTGGTGCACAGGAATAGCCACATACCAATGCCCAATGCATTTCATAATGGTCCTGAATCTGTAGGCATACCCTATGGTATACCTGGATTAATTAGCTCCCTATTGAAATGTCGGCACTTGAAATGCTGAGTGCCAACATGCAAAAAAAAAAAAAAAAAAGACAGCAAACACAGAAGAGTGAAGTTCATCATACCTCAGACAAAAGGAAATATTCTGAAAAATGGACATCTTGGACTTGGTACATATAAGTCTGATCTTTCACCCATTCAGTCTCCGTATTTCAGGAGTCGCTCTAGTGGGTCCCAATATTTCAGATGGTTACAGGATTAATCAAGATATGGAATAGATATGAAAATGCATCACAAATGTAGACTGTGTAGAACTGGCCATTATTTATGTCTGTACAAGTACAGACTAACCACACAGAACACAAACTCCATGTACCCTATGTTCCATAGCCACTAATATTGTGCAGTCAATGGCTGAGCAACATTAGGAAAAATTATTATTTTTATGCCCAGATATGGAGAAAATGTTATTTACATTGCAGATCCTCTGGATGTAGACATGTCAAGTATAGTGACTCAGAAAGATAGCAACATGTATCACTCCACTCCCAGCATTGACCTTATGGATGACATACCTATGGCATCCACAGCAAGACAAGATTCCATCATTTACAAAATGTATAAATGTTTTGTCCTCCACACTCAAGGCAATGTAACCCAAAACATTTATGAATCACTATTTGTCAAGACCACAAAGGATGCAAGCAATGAAAGCCAACTTCCCCCTGTCCCTGTCACTGTCTACAACACTGTAGACATATGGACACTTAAATAATAAGTGACTATGCCGTTTATTTTGTGAATGTACCCAGATGGTCAACATACTGAGCATAGTTCCTCACCTTAGAACAATGCTTTATTCATTGTGCAGCTCTGTCTTGTAAGGTTATTTCACAATACAACTGCTTACGTATATGAGAGACCTGCAAAATTATACTGTTGTCATTCTTGCGGGGGGGGGGGGGCAATGATACTGGCCATAACAAATAGCTGTTTTTGTAAAAGATAAATGGATATTGTCAGGACATGCATGCACACCAACAGTTGCTCCTCAGCACTGCATGTGTTCTCTGAAGCTATTTTTGTGGTACAATACTGCACATTAGTGTTTTCAAACTATGTGAAGACTAAATATGTCTGTCCTCTTTCTAACTTTTTTCTTCACCTTCCTCGGCTGAAACCCTGGCTGTGCAATTCACAGCAGCTATTTCTGTAAAAAAAAAACAACACAGGTGAGATATATGGGCTCAAAAGGCTAATCTGTTTATGGTGAACAATGCTACATATCTGGATGTAGGTTGAGCTAACCAATGTGAATTACAGAAAAAATACATATATTCCTAGTACAGATTAGATTGCATGACAAACATCAGCAGTGCATTCAGAATGAATATAATGTGTAGCCGAAAGAAGAAGAAGTGTGGCATTAGACCAGTTCACTTCTATTTCCAAACTGAATACAAACAGAAGTGCACACAAAGAGTCCACACCTCTGTGTACAATGTTAACAAACAACTCAGTACACCTGTCCTTATTCTCCAGCCTTTGCTTGCTGACATTTTCCCTCTTTAACTAACAGACTGTAAGGTAAATAATGCATCTATTCCAGCTTTTTTCTATCTGTAGGTCAAGAGAGTTTCAGCAAAATTGTTCTTCTTATTTGGAATTTTCCTTTCACAGATATACTTATTTATGCAATTTTCAGAAATAAGTTACTGAATTAAATTGGAAATTAATGTGAATGCATTGTTTTCAAGACAATGGCTAATCACAATAATCTCATGCAATCTTACTTTTTTGTCTCGTCTTTGATTATTTTCTGTATAATTATAAGCTTTACTTGCTCGCTTTAGCTTATTCTCAGAGATTTTTAGTTAGTATATACTAATTTTGTTACTGAAGGAAATTCATTGTGCAGAATTGTTTCATACTTTTAAAATAAAATTTATGAGATTTTACAGATGATATTTTTTCTTACTCCTGTTTACTTTACTGTTTCATTTTTGTTTGTATCTTATTCTAAATGCTACTATGTTCCTTTGTTGCAGTTCTGGTGCTGTCTTTTCTGTTTTATTTCTAGTTGCCTTTCATCTGTTACATATAGAATGTTAAGTGACACCATATTGTACTTATTTTGTTTTTAACTTTATTGCATTATTATATTATTATTATATAACATTAGTATTTATTTATGGATGGCGCAGTGGTAGCTTTGTTGCCTCACAGCAAGAGGTTCTCCAGTTTGATTTTCAGCTGTGGAGTCTACATGTCCTTCCTGCATTTGTATGGGTTTTCTCTGGGTAGTCCGATTTCCTCCCACATTACAAAGACATGTGTCTGAAGGGTTTCTCCCTGGGCGTCTGCTGAAAATTGGCTTTATTCCAAGTCCTGGTAAACAAATGATGAATAAACATTGTTTTTCAGGTAGATAATAGGTGAAAAGAATGCATGGACCAGTCCATCTACCTGGTCAACAGGAACTATAACATGACATATATCACACACATACATGGATATTTGCACACACGTATAAATATTACATATGTATAATGTGGGGTGTGGGAATTTGCACATCAGGGGGAGCGTGGGGTAAGCATTTTACTTGCCCTTTTTGCCATGTCTGTCCATTGGTTCTACTACCTTTACCCAGTTGGCGCATTCATTTTATTAATGGTGAGAAACAGGTTAGACACAATTCCTACAAACCTTTCATATGTTCCCACATTAGGTAATCATCTCATTCCTCCCCCCTAGGGTGAGAATCAAGTGCTGGGAAGAGGTTCAGTTTTTGGGTCCAGTGGAGAGGCCTACCGACCCACCCACTTAGAGCAACTCTCCTCTCTAAGGTGGCTCAATTTGAACTCCACTTAAGGGACGCATTGCTGTGGGAAATGTGACTCTGCACACTGATTTCCCCACAGATGTAGCATGTGGTCGGCAGGCCCATGCTTCACATAAGTAACGTCTAATGTTTCTTCTAGGTGTCAACCAAGTGGCAAGCCAGAGCCACATCCATCCTAGCAAGGTGGACAAGGCAGCAGTAGCTACTCATCTCCATCCCCCCACCCTGGTGTATTTAACAACTGATCTGCCAAATTATTTTAGGTCATTTTTGGTTATAGTCTGGTTTAAATCATCTGTGCCATAAAACCAAGTCTTAGGAAATATGTTTTTGTGCTTTTTACAGCTTTGGAAATGCTATTGTTTTGAATTACATGCTGCTAAGCTTTAAAATATTTTTGGGTCATTTAACTGTTTGTAGAATACATAAGGAGCAATTTGTTCATAATAAATCCAGTAATCATACCTCTCAGCCACTTAGTACAAGAAAAATGAACAAAGCCTAAAATAATGGAGGGGATGAAGGTGAAAAAATAGGGACATACTATAAAAATTGCTTTTATAAAATTAAAAAAAATTGCTAAAAATAACAGGATTTGTGTTTGCATGCATTTCTGCACAGTGGTGCAACATATAGCATTGTAGCCTCATAGTAAGAGGTTCCCTGGTTCAGTTCTCAGCTGGGTTGCATTCTGTGTGGAGTCTGCATGTCCTCCTTCTGTTCACATGGGTTTCCTCTGGATGCTCCAGTTTCCTTCCACATTCCAAAGACATGCTTTAGGTGGATTGGACACACTAAACTGGCCATACATGTGAGTGTGTGGTATGGAAGAACAAGTGCAGCAGGTCTAGCCACCCAGTGGTCTGAACCTTGGCTCTAGATGATTGTCACTGTCTAGGTATCACCCTAACCTGACCATATGTGCAAACAATGGGAAAAAAGGGCTTGTAGATGGATGGATGGGTGGATGGATGGATGGATGGATTAGCATGCATTTTCTGAGATATGTATATCATTATATAGTTACTTCACTCCATAGTGATTTGACAGTAAGCCACAAATTTTATGAGGAACAGACCGAAAATATGAGGCAAAAATCTGGACAACTGAGAAGTATGCCAGCAGCACATTTTATGAACTTACTGCTGTTTTGATTTAAAGTTCAAATTTTCAGTTTCTCTTTAATTTTGGTGTTTACTGATGTTCTCCTATTGTTCCAGGTGATGGATTTATCCTTTCTGGTGTATATGAGATGTCATGAGTAATCAGAGAGTGCCAAGGGAGGACTAGTGTCTCATGAAGTGATGAGTCCCAAGTTCAGAGTGGTGATATGGTTCCCCTATAAAATTTTGCCAGATGCCCAGCAGGAACTCAAAAACGATAGCAAAGCTAAATAATTGCAGCATAGACTTGGAAGGTATTAATGAGATATATAAAACCTGATTTGACTGCTGGAAACCAACATACTGTGACTGCCTTCTTGGTGAAAGAAAATGAAATATGAGGACTGGCTTGAATCACTTCTGGACTCTATGCACACAGTGAAATTATGGCTAACAGAGGGAGATGAAAGTGTAAATGATGGCTTTCTTACATTAATGGCTTTCTAAGATGATACAGTTGGCAGAATTCAGCCTTCACATTCTGAGTAAGACATACCACATGAAATGATGGCCATCAAAAACAAGTAATAATAATCTGAGTGTCATCATTGTGTTCCAGTGGGTTACATTCATAATACCAAATTTCAAAACACAGAATGGTATTACCTCGAGGGCAAAAGTCTTAAACTGAAAATGCCAATGAGAGTGTGGTACAGTGGAGATTGGTGTTTTCACATTTTCTCATTCAGAGTTGGTATATATAATACGGATGGGGTGTAGGAGGTGCAGGGGGTCTGGAATTGGAGTGGGCAGTTTATGCCAGCTTACCCATGCTTGCTGAAGGATATTGGTAAAGTCCTGCCAGAAATGTTCCAGCTGAAGAAAAGCCAGGTACCATTAGTGTTGAAATTTGGGACTCTGGGAGCATGACTCCACCTCACGAAAGAGTGAGCAAGTACTACAGATGGAAAATGCAAGTGTGCAGAAGTGTGTATATACACTGATTCCAGCACTGTGGACACCGTACTGCACATCCTGTCAAGGAATGAGAGAAGCACAAATATCTCACAACTATAACTGCTTGAGATCCAGGATCCTTCGCTACCTGCCACCTCCATCTCCCAGTATCTTAACATGCTTGGTTCAGGAGTAATAAACAGGAATATAAAGCACATGAGCCTTAGGTTTGCAGGGGGGATACAAGGGTCATTTTTTTTTTGAAAAACAGTCGAAAAGAGATGATTCCAGATGTTTCTTTAACTACAAGGCAAAAAACAGCCTTCCTGAGAATTTTGCCAGTAAAAGGCTTTTGTTATTTTCCATTCCTATTCCCTCATGTTTTAGGACTCTGTATACCCCAAAATGCTACTTGTTCTCTAATTCTATGGGTCACTCAAAGTCTCTTATTCTAAGGAAAGCAGTAGTTGGTCACTGAGATGTTTAACTGGAACAAGATTTTCCATGTAAAGAAGAGGTAGTGAATATGAACTAATGGACCTTTTTACCATAAGGTAGTATGCGCAATGTTTATTTTGATCGCTGCTATTTTGTTGTATTGTAAATTACAGGGTGTGGGTACCCACAGAAAAGTCAGAATCATAAGTGAGATCCTCAGACTAGAGAAAATATATGTGTAATTAGGGGAAACAGAGGGGTTTACATTAGTTCCGTGAAAGATGTATTCATCAAATACGTCTTCAGTGAACACCAGACGCCAAAATTCACTTCAGCGAACCATGGAATTTTTCCCAGGGTTTACAAACACTTGTCCATTATCTCAACTTCGCCCTTTTCCCCACTGTAGTGCAATCTCTGAGTTAGTATATATGGTTAAGGGGGATGTGGGGCCAAAGCCCCTACTTGGGTGGATTTGATTTAGTCCATTTTGTGTTCCAGATGGCTGGTGGGTGAGTGTTTGTGGACCATGGGAAAAATTCAGCGGTTCACTGAAGTGAATTTTGGCGGCTGGTGTTCGCTGAAGACATATTCAATTAATACGTCTTTCACAGAATTAATATAGATCCAAATATACAGTAATTCCGAAATTTTGGTATCTTGGAGTGTTCCCCTTCTGCTAAGTACAGGGCATCAAAGATTTTCTAAGTGTGTCCGAATCGCAATTTAATTTTTGAAGTATCAGGACCCACACTTTTGGTAATGATTTAAACTTACCAAGTTTGATTATTCCATTTTGTTTTTTAACAATGTTGATCGTGAAGCTGTTTTTACATTCATCCTTTTTTATCTGATATACTTTGTGGCCCTTATCTTGTTTAGATACTAATGGAGTGAGATTTTTACTTTAAACTACGAACTTCCAGTGCTATCCAAAAATGTATTGTATAGCATTATTTTATGGTCTACTCAGGCTTGATATGTTTTAACCAATAAGAAAGGCAAAATAGAGGGAGAATTCTAGCTTGCCATTTAAGGGATAGACATCATAAAAACTGTGAAAAATGCTTTCCATTTTTAAGTTGTTTATGTCTGCTGGGAAGGGTATGTTAAATGGCAAAGAGTTATTAATATGTATTATTTTAAGCACATTTTTTTCAAGTCTGAGCCTAAGGCCTTTTTTACTGTAGAAAAATTACAGTCATTGAGGTGGTTGAATTTCAGATCTGCTGCTGCCCAGGGATTTCAGAAATGGGTATTGTATTCAGAGAGCTTAAACTCTGTTTTTACTATGGCAAAATATGCTTTTACATACCGGTAATTATTCAGTTACAACTTAGTATAGCGGGTGCCTGTTTTTTAAGAAATTTTGTGATTGCTACTATATATATATATACTAATATATTTAGGCAATTTGGGTCCGTGAGTCTCCATTTTCAGTTTGTCGAAATGTCACTGACATGCAATAACATATCATGTGGACATATTATACACTCCATTACATGTGTGTCTATTCACTAGCTTCATTACTGAGTGCAAAGGATTGTATTTAGCTGGTTCAGACACTTCTGTGACAATATATACAAGTGAGAGAATCATTTAGGCAGAAACTCACTTTAATAGTGGTAAGTCAGTATTTTAGTTGCATCAAACAAAAACACCCCAAGAACATAAGCTTGTTTTTAGTTCTTTTTATTATTCAGAACTTATTATTGTGAACTGAGAGCGCGTCAGCATAGCTGATGAGAGCCCTGTGGAAGTAAGTGTTGTTTTAAACTGTGAAATAAAATTTTTTGTGGTTTTAATGAGATTTGGACTAATGAAAAAGGGCTTGAGTTTACAGTTTGAAAGCATTTGCCAACTTGGCATCAATCCTGAAGTTTTTAAGGGAACTACTAACCAAGACTACAACTTAAGAGTGAAAGTAAGTTAGCACAGCTGATGAGAATATGAATTAAGTGCTGTCTTAATTAGCTAAATAGACTTGCTGTTTCACTATATTTCTGAAAGATCTTGGAATTTATAGCTTGTTTCAAGAAATACGTACATACGTCTAACACTGTTATTTGTGGAGATTATTACAATACAGCGTTTCAGCTTGGTGATGCATAAATTGTCTTCTCATTTTTTGTTCTTATTTGATACACCTTTAGTACTTGGGATGTTTTTAATTAAGTTGTTTTTAGTTCTCACTGGGAGCATCTATAGCCAGTTCCTCACTGAAAGACAAGATAATCAGTCTCGCCACTCCTTTAACAATCTGCTTGGGGAAAGTGTTTATTAATGTCTTAAAGGAACTGCTTTTTAATTGTAAACAAGCATACGGAAAGTGCACCTTGTGGAAAGGATAAACCATCTCCTTCAAGTTATTCAGCTGTTTATTTTATTCTTTCATTTTGATGGAGCAAGAACATTTCAAAGAGTGAGTTCTATTATAGCTATTTTCCAACATCTTTTAAGGTAAAATGACGTGTGTCATTTACATTTAAAAAAAATATTCAATCAGCATGACCTGCTTCTTCAACCCTTTCTTAAAATGTTATCGTCTAGTGTAAGGTAAATGTAAAAGATCATACCTACTTGGATAGTAAAATGAAATCTATAAGTTCATGCCACCTTTTTATACCTGAACATTTAATCCCCACTTATTCTATGTAACATTTGTACAATAATTGTATCGCACCAAAAAGCTGCTCTGGTAGCACAAAGGACTAACATAATGAGCATACCTTGAAGAAAATCATAAACCAGTCTCCTTATGTCTGTAATTCATCAAAGTCTGACGGGAAGAGAGCAAGTCAACACATGATCTAACAGTCTCCTACCACTATCCCCCCCTGGGTTAGATGGAACACCTGCCTGGGACGTACAGCAGTCATCTGGGGGGGGGCAAATAACAAGGCAGATAACACAGAAACAAATGCCTAGTGTACTGGGATGCCATGATGCCAAGTATATAACTTCATATGTATTCATTGATGGCATATCACAGGAAGGAGACAAAAAATCAGGAGATAAATAGGCTGTTATTGAATTCTGACAGACATTCTATCACACACTGTTGTAGAATGGTGTTAAGAGAAGAAATCTTATAAGTACTGCAGACAGTAGTATGTCCCTCCCATTCTAAGTGCATATGCGTATACAGCTGATTAGAATGTCCAAAACTGCAGTTGGCAGAGGGGTAAGAAGAGTGTCCCTTTTAACAAATCATCCACAAGCATCCTGAATTTTGACCATTTTAGCTCTCTGGTTTAAGCAGAAACTCAAGATGATATAAATAAATCCCTCCTGCCTAACCCGCTACATCTACCACATTTGATGGCTGCTGCCACCTCCACCAGCGTACATTTGCCAGAGGAATACAGTCATTTCTAATTGCTTCTAGTAACATAAGAGTCCTAGAAATAAGATATCAATAAGGCAGCTGTGTGTCACTTTGAGTAGCACTACTTGTAGTTCTTTAAATTTATATCACACACAGCAGAGCTACAGATGCTATTCTTTTAGCTCATAGACAGCAGAATGCAACACTGGTAATCAATATAATTGATAAGAGAAATGTCTGATCCAGATAAGGTGCTTTTTGCTATCCCAGAGAGCACACATTGTCTCTAATCAGATAACCCATATTCTATAAATATATTAAAGGCCTGGCTCAAGGTTCCAAATGCCAAACTACAAGCAACTGGCCCCATTAAAACTCCTACTTTTCTCTCCCGTGTGCAAAGAAGAATTTTTCATTAATAGACTAGAACAAAGCCCTTTGGAACGGACAAGCAATATGCATTCAAACTCTTGTTGGAAATAAAAATCAGAAGCAGTGATGCCCTTATAATAGCTTTTCATGTTCATATATTGCACTTTAATACATAACTAGAGAATGAAATCTTTTGTAGAACTATTTTTGTTAACCTGGCCTGCTGAGTGGGATTTCTTCCCTCTATTTCACATGTAATTAAAAAGTTTCAAATGCCAGAGGCTGAATAAATGGCTTACTTCCTTATATTGCACAGCAATAGAACTCTAGCAAAGGCCTTCTGTCCAGCACAAATGCCAAGATGGAAATACATTGTCTTTGTTTTTAAATATTGTGCATGTGTTTTTCCTCTAGCTCCAGTAAACCTTATTTATTTAGATAGTTAGTTTAGTTTTTATTGGACAAATCCTGCAATATAAATAGCCTCTTTCATGGTTAATATATGAGTGCCATTCTGGTTAAGTGGCTTCTACAGATTCTCACATTATGCAAGTAAGGACTATCGAAATCAAACCCAGATCTACAGAATAGAGTCTTTTAAAAACGCATGCTTTCTATACCTGTCAGCTATCCAGATTCACTAATGTCACTAAATAATGGCATACATTTGAGTTTCAGACTTCATGTCCTTCAGGAAAAAACGCATGCTAACGCAAATTCTGTTATTCATTTATCAGAGCAATATTTAAAATCTGCCCCTAATTTTGGGCCTTTGTACCCCTATTGTTTTAGGCTTTCCCAGATTTCTTGCTCTAAGAGGCAGAGAAGTATGATGCTTTCAGTTCTTTGTTTTTTGCTGTCATCCTTTTAGAAGACACCAATAAGAAATTTTATTAAACAGCTAGACACCTGTTAGAAGCAGTTAACGGTAAATTTCTTAATCTATTTACCCAAAAGTGTAACTGGTACAACCAGTACTCTGTGTGCCAGTGCCATGAATCATTGCCCCAGCCTCTCAGCTTTTAAAGTGAAAAGCAAAACAAAAGCACTTTACTGTGTTAAGTCAATCACTAAATTGTAGCTATTAACTTATTACAGATCCATGCTCCTCCCAGCTCTTCCAATAAAGTGCAAAAAGGACGTTCCTTCTACTGGCATACCAACCAGGTGACCATCTATACAACATGCACCCCCTCCTCCCTCCTGCCCAGCAATTAAGGTGCCCTGCCTCTAACCCACCTCCATTTTTGTAAAATGCTAGTGTGCTATGTCACTCGTGTTTAACTTAAAAAAATGATTCTTATAAACTGTACCAAACTGTTTGCTACAGTTCTGACTGTACACGGCGTGCTACAATGCTCATGCTTGACCTCAAATGCAATATTGCTTTTAAAAGCCGATACTGCATTGGAGATTGGGATTGGCTGATAGTGCTCCCAGCCTTTTGCACCTAGGGCAGTTGCTCTTCTCATCCCACCCCAGCTATGCTACTGTATTTAACAAAGTTCCTGAAAATGAATGGTCCTTTGACCAAAACAAGGTGGCCACAAGTCTTTTCATTAGTAAACTTAAATATTTTTTCTGCAGCAAAGTCCCCCCAACCCTGCATGCAGAAGCTATACCTCCTGTACCTTTACTACAAATATAGTCAACTTTGGGGTCACTGCACCTGGGGGGAAAGTACATATTCCTCTTGGTAGTGACCCTATACAAAGGAATGTTCATTCATTTTCTTATCTCTTGACTTGACCCGAAATTTGCTCTGCCAAATCTTTCTAAACTCCATACTTACACAACAATCCTTTTTATTGATTGAAACATAGCTAAAAATGTAACAACTACTTCTAAACCCTAAAAAAAACACATTATTGCATTTCACCCCTCAGCCTATCTCTACCAAAACAACACTATTCACTATCACCTCTGCCAACAACACCATAACAGAACAAAAAAAACCCACTACAACAGAACAAAAACAAAACAACCTTACGATCATGTCTCCCCTCCAGCATCTCTTCATTATAAGAAAATAGAAATAATACTATATATCCTCTCTTCTTCCTTGAATCTCATCATACCAACTACTTTTTCTACTAACCTACCCTTATTCGCACACAAGAGACTTCCGACTTATCTAGCTACACCTCTAATGTAACTACAGTGCAGACACTAATCTAAAATGTTTTACTACATCCTTTTAGATATTGTTACTACTATGGTAAAAGAACATTATATCAAAATCATATTGAAGTACCTATTTTTCTCATCACTATCAGTTCATTATATATCAAAATTGTATGAAGTATGTTGTTATTATTGCAAACTGTAAACATTTGTCCTGTAAACTTTTGAGTAAATAGTTATTTTGTTAACTTTTATGTGGAGCTTTTCTCCCTGGGCCTCCACTGAAAATTGGCCAAAACCCAGTCAGACTTCCCCGACAAACAAAAGTAAAATAAAATAAAAATAAAATAAAAACAATTAAATTATTCAAAATTATTGGGTATTATCTAAGAAGACCAATTGAAATTCGACCACTATGTATCACACCTGGTTAAAAAGACTCATTAAAAATTAGGTACATTATACACAGTAAAAATCTACCTCACTGATGTAGCCAGAAGACCTACAGCCTCTCCTTTCTTACTCCCATCTCTCCTGTATGCTGCCCTAATCTTCATTAAACCTCACGTCTCACAACTGTCCAAATTTGAGCAATGTTATAATAAAATAGCCAAATTTGCTTAAATTATAACAATAGATCACACCACTGCCTATCACTCAGATAATTAAACTGATTAGAACAACCATATCACCTAGCTCTTTCTCAGATAGCCAGTATGCACATACTTATCTATAAGACAGAAAATTTAATGCAGCACTACCCCCAACAGAATTTTACGCTCTAGAGAAAAATCACTAATCACTATAATCTAATCATCTAATACTGCAGGTGACTGTCTGTATTCAAATAGTGTAGCTAAACTATGGAACCACATCCCACCACCACTGAAATCCATTCAGAATACAAACTTATTTAAAACTCAACTAAAACTTCAACTATCAAATCAATTATTTTGCTCCTTTATATCTCCAGTACAAATGCCACTGTTCTCTTCAGCTTGCCATACTGTCAAACCATTTCTCTTCACTCAGAATTCTATGCCCCGCTGCCAGTCTTTACCAATGCCTGAATAGTTTTACTAGTATCTCCCAGCCATATGCATAGTTTTGTGACACTGATCACCCCTACCTCTATAATTCTAATATAAACCTTATATTAGCCATATATGTATGCATTTATATAATTATTTTTCAGCCTACTTTGCACCCCGACTTCTACAATATTAACATTTTCTGTCCTACCTAGTTCCTTCCCCACCTCCATTTCTTTAACTTTCTAAGCACAAATCACATGCTCTATTATCCATCTGACAAATCCACTAAAATACCTCTTCAAATGCTCAGTGTTCAACATCACCAAATGCATAAGTATCTTTCTTACATGCTGTGGTATTTGCCTCTATGTTCATACAAATGCAATCTAAATAGCAAATCTCTGTAATTGCTAATGTATATTATTTAATGTCTGTTCATGCATGTTACTGAATGCCTGTTTAAAACTGTTTGTAATATGCTGGAGCTTTTCTCCCCAGACCTCTGCTGAAAAAGTTTTTTTTCACTAAACCCAGTCTGGCAAACCTGGTAAACAAAAACAAAACAAAATAAAATAAAAATAAATTTATCTGAAATCACAAGTTACACAAAGTGACTTTGGAATATTGGACGGTGCCAATACTGTGGGTTTTAGACTATATCTGTGGTCTCTGGCAGTAAAGACACTATTTTCCTATAGTCCAGTTACATATTCATTTATACTATGCAGGTAGGGCTGGAACAGTGTGCCATGTTATGCTGGTGCCCATCTCCCTTAGGCAGTGTACCCAGTTCCACACCATGTAACTTCTGTTTTTGTAATCATCTAAGACAGTGCAGAAAACACAGATCTAATATACGTATTGCAGAGCTTTTTTTCTTTCTCAGAACAAAGAGCAACATGCGTAACAGCAGTATAACAACATTGTCTAAAGTATCTGTTTGAAACATAGAAACCTGCTTTAGTGAGTCCTGTAATACCGAGACTGAATGGCTGAAAAAACAGACATATACTAAGTCTGAGATGACCATTTCTCAGAATATTCCCTTTTCTGTGACGTATGGCAATCTTGGAGTCAGTATATATAAGTCTGGGGGGGTGAGGGTTTGTCCCCCATTGGGGTGCAGAGAGGGGCTCAAAAAAGAAGTTTAAAAGAAAAGGGCAATGTTCAATATTAGCTCTTCTGCATTTTCTGTTGGGGGGGGGGTTCAGCATGTCTGCACTTCAGCGTTAAGAGTGCCAACATTTCAATAGGGAGCCATATTGTAAAAGATGAAACAGCAAGTATCTCTATTAATAATCATTTCTTTGCTACAATTCATAGTATGTGCAGCACAGTTTAAGGAAATAAACATTAAAATACATCTCAACATCACCACAGAGAGAAACTCTATATCAAAATACATGAACACATGAAGAGACCACCAAAAGCGATGCCAGCCAGCAGAATGTTTTGTTCGGCATTATACTATATCTGTTACACAGTCAAAAGACTGGCCCAGAAAAAGCACTAAAGAGGGACAGTCTGCTACTTTTGAAATGAAGTGTACTGTAAAGAAAGAAATAGTACTATATGTAATGTCTCATTAAAAAAAAGAGACGTGTCTGCATAGACAGACAATCCATAGGAATGTGTGAGGAGAAGAGGTTCTTAATGTGTCACAGAATTTATTCAGAATGAAATGTGAATCCTAGAATGAAAGACAAAGCCAAAATCTTAACACTGAGAAAGACATAGTTACAGTACAACACCTGAAAAATCTTCCATGATACATGGTATCTGACTACTTTTTATATGTATTATAAGCAAGTTATGCATTAATGGCTTAAAAACTCCACAACAAAAGTGCAAAAGACATTCTATATACTAATATAGTACAGTACTTCTCCCACAAAGAGAAAGCAGTCAGCACTATTAGGGGTTGGGATTGGCCTAATGGCTAAGGTGTCTACCTTACAGACACAGTGTACAAGGCTTGATTATCACATATGTCATTGTCTGATTATTGACTAGGCATGTAACAGTCTACAGACTGATTGTCTAGTATTAATTGATGAGCCTACAACCAACAATATGAAGAATGGCTAAGGACAGAAGAAGCGGTGGTTTCAGCATGACAATACAGTGGTGCAGAGCTAGCATTGTCACCTCACAGCAAGAGGTTCCCTGGTTCAATTCTTGGGTGGGGTGCCTTCTGTGCAGAGTCTGCATGCCCCCCCTGCATTTGTGTGGGTTTCCTCCCATGTGTCAAAGACATGCATCTGGAGCATTTCTTCCTAGGCCTCCATTGAAAATTGGCTTTGTTCCAAGTCGGACTTTCCTTGAAAACAAATAATAAATAAATAAATGTAGCTCTTCGGTCAGCAAAGTAAATTTCTGTGAAGATGCTGCTAGATAAGCACTTACATTCCCAAATCATCTAGAACATAATACAGGGTGGCCTGGTGTATCAAACTCCCTAACTGAACCAATAGATGTGCTTCTACAAATGTATTTTGCAATAGAGTTTCCCATGCAAGTGTGTGTGTGTGTGTGTGTGTGTGTGTGTGTGTGTGTGTGTGTGTGTGTGTGTGTGTGTGTGTGTGTGTGTGTGTGTGTCTGCAGTACAAGGTAGTTCCTGCATTCTTGAGTCACCATTTTCAGATAACACATTAAACAGAAGTTTTAGTGTGCAAAATTAGTTGTAGTTAATGTAAATGTTAAAGATATTTCTCAGTTATCAAAAATGTAGTGGAGTTTTTATTTAAAACCATTAAAAACAAAAAAGAAGGAATTATCATAACGTCAAAATTTCAAAAAATTAAAAAATGTTTGGTATGTACCTAACAAGACATCTGCAACAGCTGGAAAGGCTGCAGAAATACCTCACTAAAAGAATCACAGGCCTAAAGCAGATGCCCTATACTGACCGTCTAAAAAAACTCGAGCTATACTCTGTGGCATATCGTTTACTTAGAGGCGATCTCTGCTTAACATACAAGGCCATGTCAAACCCTGAGCTGTTGGACATGCTCCACTTAAAGAAATCCCAATCCCTCAAAGCCACATGCTCCAGGGATATAAACCTTGTCATCACAATGAACAAAACATGCTGGAGGGATAGGTTCCTGACCCAGAGACTCCCCATACTCTGGAATGGACTACCCATACATGTCAAGCAGAGCGCCTTCTTGGCGCTCTTCAAAAGGAACCTTGACGATTGGATGGGAGATAGGAAATTCACCCCGGGGATCACGTCAGTCACCCTGCTAGACAGGGGTCCAGGGAAGTAAATATTGCAGGAATAAATATCCAGGGAATTGTTATGGCTAGGCTTGTATAGGCCCTAGGGCCGATAGCCTAGTACCAACCTATGAACCTATTAAAGTACATTTACAGTCTTTATCATGAAACAAAAATTTGTTTCTCTAACATGTAAATAAAAATCTGAGATATATTTTCTCACAATTTACCAAAAATGAATCTTTTTTTCTGTGTCATATGACAAGAATAAACCTATATTTTCCAATATTATTAGTTTTATCACAAAAGAGATTCCACAGAGCTTTAGATATACCATAACTTTCTGAGTGCATATCTCCAACAATATTTTCATATTATTATGTTTCATCCAGTAATAATTGCATTTATTGCCAGATGTAGTCTGTCATTCTGAAAATGAATACCGCAAGTATGTTTACTTCTACACTGCAGACAGGCTCTCATCTATAACAAGGTTTCTTGTTTGCAAATTTATACTTCATGTTGCTCTCCATATTTGAATCTTCATTGCAAACAATACAGATTTAATGCAAATTTAACTCAGAGTAATACATTCCCAAGCTTGTCATAATTTGAAAATACAGACTTACGCTACAGTTTTCCAAACTAGGGAGTCAATACTTACAAATTCTGTGTCATAGTTCATCCATGGGTCTTCTTTCTACCTCTTTCCAAAACATCTAACTTTATTACATTCTAAATATGTGATTTAAAACTGTTTCCCAAGCCAGTCATTCCTTTTCCAACTTTTCCATTTCCCATTGCCTCTACTTCTTTTCCAACTATTGCTTCCACAGCAAAACATCCTGCAGTGACTCACATCTAGAATAATAAAAAATATGTACTTCACAGACTATATGTGTCTCCAAAAAGCAACAAAAATGTCACAGGATTTTTATACCTATTCTTTCTTGACTTACTATAGCAATGTACTATGTCTGGGAGTGGGGTATGCAGGGTTAATCCTAGAATGACTCATCAATAAAACACACATACACATGATACAGTGCTAGTATATGCTGGTTTATTATTATTTTACAGTTTACAAGGAGTGTGGGCTAGCAGTGCTGCTTCACAGTGCTTGGTTCTCCAGTTTTATTCTTGGCTGTGGTCATACCTCTCAACCTCTTAAAGCAAGAAATGCAGACAAAGCCATAAATAAAAGTGGTACAAAGACTCCAATATGAGGTCAATTTTTAAATATTGCTTGTATAAACTTCAAGGTTGATGGAATAACAGGCTTTGTATTGGTGTGAATTTTCTGAAGGATATGAAGTCTGAAACCCAAATGTCTGTCATTATTTTATATCTTCATTCTTTAATGATTTGCCACTAATTTGTGAGAAAACCACAATTTTATGAAAAATGGACCAAAAATGAGAGGGAAAATTCTGGACATTCTGCAAAAATCTGCACAGTTGAGAGGTATGGCTGTGGTGACTTCTGTGCAGAGACTGCCTGTACCATGTGGGTTTTAGAGAGGTATTCTGGGTTCTTTCCACATCCCAAAGACAAAGCATTACTTTGCAATATGTAAACTGCTTATAGGTATATAAGTTCAAAGGTACTTACTAGGCTATTGATCTGTGAGATCTTCAGAAGCATGACCATACATTCCCAATATTTTTTTAGCCCTTTTATATAAATAACCCACAACCCTTGTATCTTAGGTATTAATAACCCAGAGTCAGATATTTACATGTTACACCTATCCAATGCAGGACATAAATGCTAAACCAGGGTGAACTTGCTCTTTCTTATCCATTCATCCAGATTATGCTTGAACAGAGTAAGAGATGTACTTTGCAGAGAGAAAGACAATTCCAAAGAAGTGGCATTTTGTGTGAAACATATCTATCCCTTTAACATGTTCTATTTATGTTGCAGGAGCATATGTGCAGTAGGTCTGAAATGATGGGGTTGGTTGAGGCTCTGTAAATGAAACAGAGATCAGCCATGTAAGATACCAAGAAGAGAGACAGACGTTTGGGATGGTCAGTGTGTAGCTTTTATGCTTTAGGCTCTTGATCTTCTTGGTGAGAAAGCCCAGTGTTTATTTATGTTGGATCAAGTGTTTGGATACATATAAACTGAAGGGGGCATTATACTCAATAATCTGCCTCGTGATTATGGAATACAATGGAACCACATCCCTGGACATGGACACCATACCCTTACTAATGACCTGTACAATGAAAAAGGGCTTTCTTAAAATAGTGGATGTATGGTGAAAAATGCTAAGTTCCTTTTATGTTCAAATATATTACCTTGTTGTTTTATTTCCATTGGCAAATGTTCAGTGGGAGAAGAAAAGTCTGCAGCCAAAGACAATTGGCAATGAGAATTTTGTGCAGTGTGTTTTGAATGAAATTTATAAAGATTCCTTCATGCAGCTGTAGAGTTGTTAGTTGTTTTTTTTCCTCGTTGCTGACAACCTCTACATGGAGTTCAGCTGTCTGCAAGCAATTAACTTTGAGAGTACTGAACATCTATTGCTGAGGAAAATGCAAACTTAAAAGGTACAACAGCAAGCAGATTAGCAAAAAAATAAAGTCTGAAATTTTGGGAAGTGAATAAGAGATAGTATCCTCCCCAGCAGCCTTAATATTGTAATGTATTTAATATAACAGTGCGCAATTAAATTTTACTTGAAGTTGCACATTTTCTTAGAGCTAAAAATTAATGTTTTCTGAAAGCATGCAAGCTGTTTTTTTCACATCTGGGAGAAAAACAGAGCTAAGAAAAGAACAGACAGCAATCTGTGTAAGTGGGAGCACCAGGCTATAACACACACTTTAGCATGGGTAATTAGATTAGGTAATGTCTGTGAGTGCAGCTGTTGATTTGGGTAATTGTTCCTATCTGTATGGCTAAACTTCACTTGTTGAAAATGTACATAGTTTTGTGTGTATGTTGTGTTGTTTGTTGTACATTAATAGGAGATGCGGTTGTTCTTAAAAATGTATTTAGTTTTTTGTTTGAGGGTTTTCATTGAAGCAAAAAAAGTCTTGAAAATCTGACATAGAATCATATGGAGATGAGAAAAAAACAACAGTATAAAAAGTCAGCCTGCCAAAAGTATGTACATGTAAGACAAAAGTTGTAAATACACATTCAAAAAAACTGTCATGTATAAATAGGTGGGAACAATTGATTTTTAGCATAATGGCTAATGCAGCCATACCATCTTGGAATGTAAATACCCTTATGGGTACAGACAAAAGGAAAGATCATTAAATTATAGTAAGAAATTCAAAGTCCAAATAGCAATGCTGTAGGAGATAAAGGAGCATCTGAATTTGATAAAGAAAGGATTTCAGGATGGATATGTGGGAAGAGACTAAGCAAAAGATAATACAAAAACTGAGAAACTGGAGGCTCTTGTTTATGGATATGGATAGTAAAATACAAATAATGAAAATGTTTTTAGCCCTTTAGTTTTATATACAGGTCAAGCATATTTTTATCAGCAGGAGGAGAAGTTGTTGACAATAATTAATAAAGAGTTGAAGGAATTTGTCCTGGAGGGGAAGAGAGCAAGGGTTAAGTGGGATAAGCTGATTTGCCCAATAGAACAAGGTGGTTTAGGGTTACCTGATTTGAAGGGATGTTTTTGAGCTATGCAGCTAAGGCTCATATATATAACACAATCAGAAGGTTATAATTCAAAGTGGAAAGGGATGATGATGATGAAGTGGGGGGGGGTTCAAGAAATTAGGAGAGAGTGGCATTTTGAATGCAGATCCTTGAGGAGAACAGCAACAACCATAAATAATGTTATATTCATAAAGTTGTAGAAACGAAGAACTAAGCCAACACAGGAATGGAGAAAGGAAATTTTACCAATAGACATGACTGCAAGAAGGAGTACAGAAAATAGGCAAGAGAAGACTAGAATTTACTGGAGAAAACTGGGAGAGAAACCAAGGTACTGGGAGAAAATAACTAAAGATGGAAAGGTAAGAGCTTGAGATAGGTCCAAGAAAAAGTTTAGACACCAGGTTAAAGACTGCCTTCCCTACCAGTGATTGATATAACAGAACAGGTAAAGAGAAAAGGAGAATCCTAATTGAAAGACATGCTCTGGCAAAGTTTTTAGTTAAATCTAGAACAGAAGCTACTGTGACAAAGGGGATAACTAACAAGACATAAAAGATACTGCATGATAACTATAGGAATCAGTCAGAGAAGGTTAGATAAGACTGAAAGAGATATTTGAAAAGCAACTGACAAGGGAACAATAGGAGGACATATGTATTGCCCCCAAGTATGCAACAAAGTCCAGAAAGTTTAGTATTTTTGCCTGGAAGTGTTTGCATAGGTATTTTTACACCTGAAGTAGGCTTCAACTAATATTTCCTCAGGTAGATAGGGAATGCTGGAGGTATGATGGGAAATAGAGAGTTAACTGGGAACATGTTTTGGGATTGTGATGAGCTGGCAACTTTTAAAACTACACTGCAAAGTACTCTATAAAAATTTGGGGGGAACGAATTGGGACACAGGATCTGAACTGCCTAAATATTGTAAGACCTTATTCTGATTAATACTATTGGCTGCAAAAAAATAATTACAAAAAAATGGAAATCAAAATCTAAACCAACTATAACTGAAGTAATGAATATTGTTAAAGAGATAAAAGAACTGGAAGCGAGATCTGTAGATAAGGAAAGGAAAAAGTGGCATAGAAATAAATGGAATTTGTGGGATCAATACATACAGAATAATGTTCAGAAGGATGTTTGATTAAGAGAAGGCAGGAATTGCACAGTATGTGTAATGGAGTGTTTGACAGTTGCTATACAGAAAAAAACACATATGCAATGTATAATGCATGGAAAAACATTATGACACTTTATTTTCTTTTCTGTTAATGTATGTGTGCTTATGTCTTGAAAGATTATTTAAAAAAGATATTATATAAAAAAAATTCTTTATGCACCTCAGTTAAATCTAGCACTATGAATATCCATGTCCTTTTAGGCTGATAACATTTAGATGCAGAAAATATGTACATATTTTGTCATATTTTCTTAAACTACCTCACGTATCTTTTATGTCTTCTCCTCTCCTTCTGCTAAATATGCACATACATTGTGTATCAAGAACAATCTTAAACTAAATGAAAAAAGTACAGTATAACACTATTTGGTAGAAGATTTTCTTCCACCTTATATGATATAAAAGGCACTCTTCTTCAGAAGTATACTGTCATAAGAAACCTATGTACTTATATGGATACTTCTCTCTCAATCACTCATCAAGTTTCCATCATAGTCAGAAAATGCTTCAATCTGGCCCAGCTGATTTCCAAGGAAACATCTTCAAAATCCAAAGAAGTTATCCTACCACTATACTCTTCCGTTAAAAGGCCATTAATGAACACAATTCCTCTTTTGGTTTGTACAATTTCAAGCATACAGCTCAATTGGAAAGGCCCCAAAGATTTCTAACCATGAAAATTAAAGGTCTTAAATATTTCAACTACCCCAAAAATTAGCATGACTTTCCTTATATGCAGAAGCCTACAGGCTGCTGCAAGGTGACCTGTGTCTTGCTTTCCGAGCCATCAAAGACCCACTTTTGTTTCACCTCGTATTTATTTGCAAAAACAGTGGCTCTACAAACACATGGACTAAAGACCTAAATATACACAAATAAACTAGACTTACTGGAGTGTTAAGTTCCTGACATGATGTATTCCTATCCTATGGAAAAGGTTACTGCAACAGGTCAAACAAAGTAGTACTTTGGCTACCCTTAAGGCTAGTCTTTAATGACTGGACTGGGGGACACAAATTCACACCAGAGTTATCATTTATGACCCTGATCAATTTGGGAGATGAGCACTGTTGAGTGCTTGAAAAGGGTCTGCATAAAGTTGTACAGTATATGGCTAGGAATCTTATTGTCCCTGTGATCACTTGCCTTATATGATCCTATGTTCCTCTTGATTGGCTTTCTTCTACAATACAACTTCATGCCTATTTTCCATATTTAAACCATTTGAGCTGGTGGAACTTCATAGTATCCTACTCTGAAGAGCCCAAGGAAAGGCTCTTTTAAAGTTATGTGCTACTGCTATGATCATTCAAGACAAAATGGTATATCAGAGAGGTTCTTTGGCTGACTTTTATTATCACCAAGCTTGAAGAAGGTTCCTGCATTTGATCCTTGGCCTTAGCACTCAGCGATGGAGAATAAATGGCAATGTTCACATCCATGCTACTCAGAATTATGTAATCAAAAAAAAAATCTGGATACTCATCATTTTTATGACCTGTTGCATTACAAATTAAGCATTTCTTGCACAGCCATTTTGAGCATGTCCCTTCCCCCAAAGTAGAAAAATAGTTTTGCTTGTCCACTGTAAAACAATGCGGTTTGCATTTTATCCAACCCAGAATGACTAGGAAAAAGTATAAAGTCATCTTCAAAACAGTGTAAAATGACCTTGGATCACATAGACCAGAACTAATCTGTGTAAAAATGGGATCTAGTTTATTTAGAAGAGCACAATGTCCTTCTACTCATTTCATGTGTGATGCCCTAAATGAACACACCCATTTCTACACAACTCAAAATGCTGAAATTACCCGTTGTAATAGCTGGAACCTCAAAACATTTACAGCCAGCAGGCATAGATCTGGTGTTTCAAGAAGAATAGCATCTTCTCTGGTGGCTCCCATACATGGTTGTGATAAATTATAAATAAGATACAGTTTTAGTTTGGACAAGGTAATGAGACGCTGCTTATGTAGTAGCTCATGACACTGATGACATTTGTTATCCTCATCCCGTTGAAAGATGTTTTCACTTTGTATAAAAATGTTTATTGATGGTCAGCCAGCTTTGAAGTGCCTACAGGCATCTGAATTCAAAGACGTAATGGCCTGTGTCGTGCAGGAGCTGAGGACGAGACTAGCAATATAATGCTGAAGGCAACGAAGGTGTGAGGAGAATGAGCAACAGACAGGTAAACCACGGCTAGGTGTCAGCTGTACCAGAACAAGACCAGTTTTCATTTCCATTTTTTGGAATAACAGGAGGGATAAGGAACTTTTTTTATTACCTACAGGGAAACAACTGAATCTGCACTTTTACAGGGGGGAATCAAGGCCAGTCTTATTCACATCATGGCTGGTAGAAGAGAGATGTGGAATCCAGGTAACTGCAGGGGATTCTACTAGTGATATTTTTCAAATTCTTGATAAAAATTACTTTAAAAATGTTAATTATACATCGATTTTGATGACAGACCTTTACCACAACTTGTTTGCAAGGGGGTTTATTTATATACCCTCTTCTAAAATTAATGTGATTAATACTTTGGTGGACTTAAAGCTGCTTACACTGAAGTTAAATATGTTTTTATTATTTAAGAGCAAAATTTCTTCTGACATAAAACTGAGGCCTTGGTCATTATGGTTAATAAAAAAAACTAAAAGGTTGCATCTCCACTTTTTATTATCTTTTAAAAGATCCTTAGCTTTTTAGATTCAAAGTGGCAGTACCCATGCCGGAGACTTGAATCAGTTGTTATTCATATCAAGAATTTGTTTTCCATGACCCCATAAGATTGTTTTGTCTTAGTTTAGAGAAGCCCCTAGTGGAAATCAAACAACTTTATGTAGGTAATATTTCTTTGGTTATGCAGGCCATGAAGTTTGTGCTTTTCAACAATTTTATATACTTTAAAGGGGAGTTCATTCACCAAACCAGTGGTGTGGCAATGGCGTTTGAGTGTGCCACATATATGCTAACCTGGTTTTAAATACATGGGAAAAATGTTTTATGTTTAACTCACCATTCTTACAGAACTGTTCAATGTGTAGTAAATTTTTTGGATGACATATTTGTTCTCTAGGAGGGTGGTGTATCATTGTTACAAGAATTTTTTATTTATGTAAACAGTGCAATTCATTTTCTGTCCTTTACTCAAAAAGTATTCTTTTGGCAGCATCAGTTTTTTAGATGTTTACATTACCAAGGATGTGAGTGGTAAAACATATTTATCTTATATTTACAGGAAACCCACCTTCTTCAATGCCTATTTGCATTATAAGAGCTGTCATCCAAATAAACAGAAACACAGTCCATCTGTGCAGACTTGTGTCAGAGGATAATATGTTTATGAATGAGTTAGACAAGTTGTGCGACATGTTCACGGCCAGGGGGATACCCAGAAGTGCTCTTTGAGTATGCTAAGAAGGAAATTATTCAGGGCAGAAAAATAAAATTTCAAACTATATTGTAGGACAATTGTGCCATGCCTAACAATTCAAACAAAGATGGAATGAAATTTGACAAAGCCACGGTGCTGACCTATACAGCAGATGCAAAATCAATAAAGGATATTGTTACTAAACACAGTGGCATTTTTTTCATACGTTGAGGGAATGACTGAAGTTTCCTGGCACTTCTCCCAGTTTTGCTTTTAAGACATCAAAAAACAAAAAGAATTATTCTGAATTTGGCCATTATAGTTCTGAAGAATCCCACATATTTAATACAACTAGATGTGGAAGGTGCCATCAATGCCCTTAGATTAATGTGGAGAATAAGCGCATGGCATTGACAATAGCCAAACTTTAGACAAAATGTGGTAGGTCCAACTGTGTGAGTAAAGCTGCAGTTTATTTGGCCTCTTGTCCCCCCCCCCTTGCTATGCATTTTATGTGGGTAAGACTGAAAATGTTTGAAGAAAAGGATATATGAACATCTGTTTATCATTTGTAAGGGTAACCTCCAAAATGCATTTAGTAAACATGACAAGACATGTAATAATTTTAGAAAATTTCTATACAATGTTTTGGATATTGTTCATTCAAGTGTAAGGGGTGGCAGTTGGGAGACAGGGAATTTTACTGGTAACTCAAGTTAAACTCTAGAATTTTACCATGTTAGCAGCAGTGTACTAAAACTGCTTGCTGCAAGGTTGCAATTATTTATTTATTTTACCAATTTCTATAACAATCTATATATATATATATATATATATATATATATATATATATATATATAAAAAATATATATATATATATATATATATATATATGTATATATAAATATATATATATATATATATAAATATATATATATATATATATATGTATTATTTTGCACTATTATACTTTCTTTTTACACACACACACACACACACATATATATATATATATATATATACATACACACACACACACACACACACACACACACATATATATATATATATATATATATATATATATATATATATAAGGTTTATTTTCCACTATTAAACTGTGTTTCTAAGAAGTTGTCAGCTGTCTTAGTTTGATTGTGTGATTTTTTTTTTAAGTATTTAATTTCACCTCCATTTTTGTTATTTCAGTCTGAGGAAGTCCTCACTTTAGTTTAGGATGAAAGCACTCAATAAAATAATTATTACTTCACTTCTGGTTGCACCTCCAATTGCTTTAAAGCAGGTATCATGATTTTCTTTGGTTCATTGTTCATTAACTTACCAGGAAATCAAAAATTTTACAGGGGATAGGGACAGAGGTAAAAAGTACAGAGATGTAATCAGGGACATTCTGCAGAATTCAGTACAGCTGAGGAAAGGCACAATGTAATTGAAAACACTGAGGTAATTATTATTATTTCTATAATGATGCTGGTAGTGATCAGGCATATATTTTAGCAATATTTCTGGCATTGTAATTTATGTGGGGTAACTTGGAATATTTTAATGTGTGGCAACTTGTTTGTGTGGAGGTCAAACTATTTTAATAGCCACTCACTGTTGTGGCTATAAATGCTGAGTAGGGGTTAGGGTATGCTGGATAAAAGTCATTTACTCTCTTGTTACTCACTCAGTATAAACAGTCACTGTCTGGATTTACCAGACCAATGGACATTTATGAGAAGAAGAAGATGGACTTCTTAACTGGACACCTCATATTCATTGACAGAGTTGGTATAATTGTTGGGGAGGAAAATGACTAGCACCTTGCTGCTGTTTCCTTATTCTCCTGGTTTTGCATGAGTCGTGTGATTTATGTGGTGCAATATGCAATATTTTAATGCGTGGAAACTGCCTGATTGAAAAAAAGTGAAATACATGGTGAGTTGTCACAGTCAGCTGTCTTAACTCTACTTAAAAGTGGCTAAAACAGCTAGGTGGGGGTTGTATGGATGGAAGTGACTGAGCCTCTTGTTACTTGTTCAGTTTAACAGTCCTCTTTAAAAAAATAAGGGATAAAATGTATCTCAAAATACCCAGACCTTCACAGCTTCCGTGGCCTGGTGGCCCCAACATACCAAGACTGTATAAGTGGATTCTGACATAGACTTGGTAGTCACAATTGCCCTGGATTCCACCTTGTGTAAAACTATCCCTGCTCATTTGTGTACATATACACTGGGGGCCGGAGACAAAGTCATTATTTATGTAACATTCCTCCCAAACCTTAGAAGTCACTATATCTTGTGTTTACAAACTTCAGAGGAGTTTATGGAGGGTTATTATAGCTTTAGTATAGCAGCACTGTACTGTCTAGAAGTAACAAGTTTGAAACAGTAACGTAATTATTATTTTATTTAATTTTCCTCACAATCAAACATCTGATGTATATACAGGTGTCTATTTGTTTGGAGAGAGTAAAGAAGCATGCTATTTACATACATCTCACAGCAAACAGCAAATATGTTATGTTCTATTTGTTTTTTAGCTTGGCCCTAGTCTGACATCAGAAGGTGGTTGTCTTTTAGTGTAAGGGGTGAGAAGGCATGCTGTATAGATATATATATATATAGATATAGATATATATATAAATATATGTATATATATATATATATATAAATATATATATATATATATATATATGTAGATATATATATATATATATATATATATATATATATATATATATATATATATATATATATAGATAGATATAGATATATAGGGCTATATTATATCATCAAATGCTTAAAAAAGTGAACGATGATTACTCGAACCCATGTAAGCGAAAGCTTACAATGTCAAAACCTCAGAACAGCGATTTTTTTTCCAAAAAAAAAAAAAACTTGAAAACATTACATAAAGTGGGAAGCCAAGCAAATTCTTTCCCCAGGGAAAGAATTTGCTTAAAAGCCACTTCACTATTTTGAATTTTCATTCTTTTACGTTCGATCAAGACGCATTTGACAGAATGCATCTTCGATCATGTAATAGGAACCCGATATATAAATATATATATATATATATATATATATATATATATATATATATATATATATATATGAATCAATCTTTTGGCTTTTCCCAGTTAGGGGTCGCCACAGTGGAACTCCGGTCCGCTAATGATTGGCAGCAGATTTTTACGTGCCGAGTTGCCAGCTCTGACACACAACCTTCAACGAAGGTACGCCCATTCACGCATGTCTCCACACAGAAGACGCTCTAGCTGAGAATCGAACGGGACAACGTCTTACTGTGAGGTGACAATGCTACAGCAGCACCACCACCGCAGTCTCATATAGATATAGATATAGATATATAGATATATAGATAGATATAAGATAGATATAGATATAGAGATAGAGACAGATATAGAGATAGTGATAGAGATGCAGATCGATATAGAGATAGATATACAGACAGATACAGAGATACATATACAGATAGAGATAGAGAGGCAGAGAGACAGATATATATATATATATATATATATATATATATATATATATATATATATATATATATATATAAGCAGAAACTTGAAATATATAATCGTTGCCATTTGTGCCCTGATTTTCATCCCTATTTTCACCAGAGGGTGATAAACAGAAAATGACTTCCTATTTTGAGGGGGTGTTTGGAGTCCATTACCATTCCCAAATATGATTTATGTATCCTCACAAGCATTTATCTTCTCAGTTTATTGTTACATGGTATTTGGTCAGCTTTGAGCCTTAAGCCTTGGATACAATTTATTTTTTCCTTGAAATAAAAAGTAAGCTTGAATTTCTTTTCCTTATGCATGATTTTTGTTCAGGCTATCATCGGATCAAAAGGTTGGAAAAAAGCTCTAAAATGCACCTCACTGCATCTATAGCCCCACGGCTTCTGGGTGCCAAGCAGACTCCAGACCCCCTGCTTAATTTAGTTATTACAGTGTAGTCCTGTTCCATTAGGATGTGCTGAAAAGATGCAGGGAAAGGCAAAGTTGATCAGTAAGAATGATTTTTTTCTTTAATCATGTTTTTGTTCAGGCAATCACTGGATGAAAAGGTTGTTTTTAAAAAAAACCTAAAATGCACCTCAGAATGTTTGAATCCCTCATAGCTTCTAGGGCTCTAACAGCCTTCAGATCCCAGTTTAATACAGTTATTTCTATGGCATTTATTGCAGTGTAGTCTTGGATAGTTAAGAATGTGGTGGAAGAATGCAAGAAAAACACAGTTGAAGAGTAGGACTAAACTTCTTTCTTTTTGATTATGTTTTTTGTTCAGTCCAGCACTTTAAAACCTGTAGAATCCCCAGACCTCCAGCTTAATGCAGCTGTTTCTCCCACAGTTATCACAGTGCAGTCTTGCCTAAATAGAACAAACTGAATGAATGAATGAATGAATGAATGACTGTAGGAAAAACAGAACAGTAACCCAAACTCTGAGAAGAAGGGAAAAAATGTAATCTGGATGGTTTGGGTTGGCCAGGATGAGCTAATGCGTGTTGTGTCTCTTATCACTTACTGCTATCCTCAGTAAATCACCAGAAAATCACAAATGTAACAACAGAGACAAGAAACATACTACTGCCAAAAATAAAAGCACAGTTCAGTATTGCTGCTGACTGCACAAAATGGCACTCACTCTAAGTTAACTTTGCTCATTCTGTACACCTGCAAAAACATTGACCTTATGTACATGTGTATATATGACTACAACCAGGCACACACATATACATATACACACACACACATAGATAGATAGATGGATAGAAAGATATATAGACAGAGAAAATATTTAGTAATATTTGTGATAAAGATTAATACTGATAAACAAAGTCCCTATTAAAGGGCACCCTTTGTCAAGTATGATTATGCTGGAGTAAAGATTGCTCTTCCTCATTTATTTCAGCAAAGTACAGACTCAGATATAAAAATACTGTGTCGAACAAAAATTAACTAATTCAGTAATAGAAATAACCGGATCCCTATCAGTTAATTGAAAAATCAGTTCAGCGAATGGCATTTTCAGTGCACTTACATTGAATATGCCATTCATCAAACTGTTCATAATGAGATTGCAGTACAGTGAGGATTGGGAAATTTGCCCTTTCCCCACTGTAGTGTGATCTCGATGTTGGTATATATAAGTGGGGGTGGGGCACTGACCCCACATATGCAGAATTCAATGAACAGCATTTCTGATGAAATGCTGTTCACTGAAGCATCACTTTGATGAAGGTGTATAGACTCCAATAACCATAGGACTAAAATGTAAAAAAAAAATAATCAAGTGTCTTCAAGCCATGATAATGCTACAAGGTAGTATGTAGATTACTGAATTCACTACCCTAAAACACAAGTTTTCTATACAAAATTCTTAATATGACTTAGAATATGTACAGAGTCATGTACAAAGCATTTAAGCTTAACAACCTATTTAGACAACATGACGTCAGTCAACTGAAATACATAATGATAAATGACTGTATCTTGATATTATCTCTTTTATAATTTATGTATTTTGCATAAGCAATAAAAAGTTGGAAATACTGTTTTCACCATTATGTTGTTTATATATTGTAAGAGTAAGCATTAATTTATAAAATAACAATTAGCGGAAGAAAATCATTTTTCTTTGGCAGTAAATACAATCTTAAAGAATATAACCCAAATTCTGATCTTTTATGAGCCAATGCAAGATCAGATTATTAAGAGAAAGCATTTGTTGAGGAGGGCTTCACTCCACTAACACACCAATATGAGAAAGATTTCGCCCCCACACCCTCTTACTTATTATAAACCACCTCCAAGGTAGTACTTTCAAATGGAAAAGAGACTCAGTTCCAAAGATTTGTGGTTCAATGAAAAGAGATTGAAACAACTCAAATTATTCCCATCAAATTAAGTTCACTAATCATATTAGCCTTATCAGAAATGCACCAAAAATATCTTTCTCGCTAGAAAAAGTAAAGTCTGAATATTAAACAAAATGGCCATGTCATTATTAATATTCAAGACATTCTGATTGCACATAGTTTGGAAAATGCATCTATTACTACCAAAATGTTCTACTCAATCATTATATTGAAAGAGGTAACAGGGGAAGTGTGAAAATATAAAGAACAAAACCCAGAAATTGTTTAAAGGTACAAAAAAGAAATATGGAAATGGAAAAGAAAATTAGATGCAGGGAGATGCAAAGTGCAAAGCCAAACTAATCAATACAAAAATCAGCTCCAAAGATATTTGAAGAGGAATAGAGGCAAAGCTACCTAGATATGGAACATTTCACAATACAAAAATTAAGAAACCAAAGGAGGAATGTAGAAAAGAGGATTAATAAGGTAGAAGTTAAACAAACAGAAACTGAAGTTATGGATTATCTACAAAGTGAAGGATTAAGTGTGGAGAATCTAACCCGGGCAATGTCAAAGCATGACAGAATTACAGGTCCCCAGATTAAGAAGCTACAAGTAGAGAAGGGGCATCTGAAGAAGATCTGCAACATGATGCCTTGGAGCATTCTGTAGAAGAACAGTATGAAAGTCCAGTTGTCATTGCATAGCAAGGGAAGAAGAAGGGGGAAACAGTGGCAACTCTGACACAGGTAATGTTGCAAAGTGATGGCCCAAAGGGTTCCCAAGTGAAGGAGCAGCAGATGAAACAGAGAGCATCTGAAGAGAACATGTCACAGGAAGATGTTCTGCAATTTCCTGTAGATTACTCACTGGAAACAGACAGCAAAGATTCCAGAAGAAAACAATTTAAGGGAAGACCTGCTTGTTTTAATAGAGCTGGATAGACATATTAACATGGGTGAAAGAAATAGACTTCAAAAAGTAAATAAGACACAAAATGTGAGAAAATTGGTAAACAGGTGAACACAGTAATTAAGACTATTAAGAGAAATTAATGTGATATAACAGAAATAAAAATAAAATATTACTGTGCAACTAAATTAATAATGTATAAAGTGCTACCACTAAAACCTAGAGTAACAAAGGACAGGAAAGAAACAAGTAAAATGCCAGCATGGAAGCATCAAATAGAGAAAACTATAAAGCAATGAAGACAAGAAGTATGACTGTTAGAAGAATATGAAAAGGGAACAAATCATCAGAAATAAAATAGACATACTAAAAAACACAGATAATATCAAAACAAGCCATTATTTGTAATATACCATAGCCAATAATAAACTAAAAATATCAGCACAGACAGAAAAACTTAGAAGATATGCATATAAATAAAAAGGCAAAGTACAAAATAAGCAATTCATTGATGACTCAAAAACTTTTTATACAGAATTGGGAAATAAGGCAAAAGGAACAGAAATGTCATCAAAAAAGAAGTAGGCACATTTTGCAGAAGTATTTATGAAGGCCCTGTTGAACATAACACAGATGGCTAGAAGAATTAAAAGAAACTGTAAGAAGCTCTAATTTAGAGGATATGAAATTTGAGACAAAATTAAGAAAAGCTCATAACTGGAAAACCCCAGTGATAATGAATCAGAACTTAATGTAGGAGGAAAAAAGTAAAATGAACTGAAACTACGGGCAGAAGTATCAGCACACCAGAAGTTTAAATAAATAGTTTATTTAATAATAATGTTAAGCACTTTCATTTTAAACATAAAAGAGTTCACCAGAACACCACTAAAATAATAGTGTTATCCTGCTATAACATTAAATAAAAAAAATGTGATCACATCCATCTAATCAACACACAAATCACTTAAATGGTTTTCCCTGCTAAATTAATTTCTAAAGACATAAAATACCATAACTGTATACAAAAACATTCATGTATTGAATCATAAAATATTTAGGATAAATGCTAAAAGTGTTAAAATATTCAAATGCATGTCAGACTAAAGTCACACATCACCTTTTTGTGTTTCTCAAATACTAATAATTGAAATGTTATCATTTAAACTGAGGGGAAACCAGCATCCAGTTTTAATTGCCAATAAAGCTCTCTGTACTCTATCATAATCATCCAAGATCTGCCCTTGGTGTTAACAAGTATTTGTTCTAATACAAAAAAACTTAAAACAAATGTTTAAGTAGTTTTAATTTTTTTATTAGAACAAATACATATTAATACCATGGGTGGACTTTGGGAGGATATACATGTATAGATCTGTAATAAAGAAATGGCACACAGAATTTGCTGACCTCATCAGATCCAAACATAGTGCAAGTTTTAAAATATGAGAGGAATAAGTGAAAGATGGCATCTTTGCTTAGTTCAGAAGAAGCACTACAGTGCCAAGCAGAAATGAAAATCAAACCAGAGGTAGGCAAAAATCAGACAGCAACTAGATCTGCTAAAAAGTAAAAGAAAGAATATATGGAAAAAGATCAGATGAGAAATAAAAAATGTGGAAAATCCATAAATATACTGGCAAGTACAAAGATTTTCTGGAACACACTCAAATTGACCAACTGTTTAATACAGGATTTGTTAAGGAGAAGTGAGTTGAAACCAAAAGATGAAATGTTAACAACTGTGGTCCAGGACAGTGGACTGTGTACACAATGATTTACAAAATCCATTGAAAAGAAGGGAGAAACAGACAAATGCAAGTTCTGTAAAAAAAGAATTTGAAACAGTCCCACATATTGTTGCTGACTGTGATACACTCATGGCAGAGGGCCTATCTACTGAAAGACACAATAATGTGGCAAAACTGTATGTAGCATTGTTGTGCAAACACTATAATATAGAAGTAGCTAAGAATATACCTCTCAACTTCTTAGCACAAAAAATCTGGACAAAGCCAAATATAATGGGGGGAACAAAGCCCCAAAACTATGGACAAATTTTAAATATTGCTCTCATAAACTTACTTTTCTTACTTACTGGTCTTGTGTTACCATGCATTTTCTGAAGGATATAAAGTTTGAAACTGAAATGTATTTCATTATTTAGTAAATTTAGTCCTCACTGATTTGCCACAAAAATCCAGAAAACCACAGATTTTATGAGGAACAGACCAAAAATATGAGTTAAAAATCTAGACATTCTGTAAAAAGCTGGACGATAGAAAGGTATGGTTAAAACACATTGGAAACATGAACCCCAAACCATTATAGAGAATGATGAAGTATACATCATATGGGATCTCCCATTACCAAGAGTTCAAAAAATTTGCCTATGTCACAAGTGATAGTTCAATAAAGGTGTATAGTAGTCCATGAAAAGACAAAATTAGCATTGATCAATGTAATTGCTACAACCGATAATTACAGTGTCTTATGTACAGAAAGAGATAGAGAGAGAGACACACACACACACACACACACACACACACACACACACACAAAGTTATAAAATACCAGGATCTGCAAGCAGAAATGAAACCAATGCAGAAGAAAGCTACTCAGACAGTTCCAATGGTAGAAGGAGCAGTGGATCTAATGAAAACGAATTTACTGTCATACTTAAATATACTACCAATACGTGTAACCCAGGATGAATTACAGAAAGAGGAAATTCTAGGCACATTGTGGATGTTGAGAAGAGCACTGTAACAAATGTGCAATGTTCCAGTTTTAAACTATGTAGCTTCAGAAAATTTGTTGTCACAACCTTAGTCCATCTGGTAGTAAATGGAATTTAGAATCTGTCAAAAGTTTTTAAGGTTTGTTTACAACTGATGTATTTTATAAATGATTACTAATATCATTAATAAATCTAATTGTGTGATAATAATTCAAATAATGTATATTTGGAACTAAAAGTCACTGTCTCACCACATCGTACATTCTTCAGTGATATCCTATTCTGCTTCCACAAACCTACCAAAAATGACATTGGAATGTTTTCTTTCTTGCTGTTTTGATCAGTTTTAGTACAGGTATTGTTTTGTCATACTTTAGCATACTGTGACCTTAATACAGCTCCAAGTTTGGTATAGGCATTACTATATCACTCACAGGTTTGATTCTTACTTCCATCACTGATCCAGCTCAAACTAAAATTATGTCAGCTCCTATTATGCCAGAACAACTTTATTACTCATCACCTTGGCAATTTATTTCATTTATATTATTTCCATTTTACAAGTTCATTTTCATATTTGTCAACTATCATATTAACCATATAACAAAACTGTTGACATTCTACAGTAGCTGAAGAGTCATGCATTGATGTGCAAAATCCTGCTTCAGTGGCTGGCTTACTTTGCTTCATTTTATCTTTTTCTGTCTGTTTTAACCCACCCTGTATCAGATGCGTGAGTAGGCATAAATCAGAATTTTTAAAATATAGTTATCTATGTTAAATAAGGTAGCAGGTAAGGTAAGCACTTAATCCCCCATGGAGTAACATTAAGGCCCACATATTTTTAAACTTATTATGCTATAATGTGTATTTCATTCTGTGATTTGTGACTTTCATGTTTAGTTTCAGCTGAATTTTTATTCACAGGTTTATTAGTCCATAAATCCAAAACAAACTAGTAAAAAAGCTCCAATCACCTCTCATGCCATTCTACTTCAAGGCTGTCACAGAGATGATGACTAACATTGATAACTTCTATCTCAACTGTGTCACCTCATTCAGAAGTTGTCCTCTTATGCAAAACGCCTTGTGCAGACACATTATATTTCAACCACAATTTATTTATTTATTTATTTTATTCTAAATTTGTTAACCGGGAAAGTCCAACTGGTATAGGTCCATTTTCAGTGGAGGCCTGGGGAGAAAAGCTCCACATGTGCATAGATACAGAAGACTTTAACAGTTGCAGTTTTTTATACAATTACATATAGATACGTTCCAGATTCATTGGAATACATACATAAAAACTTTACAATTATTAATTCTCTTATTCGAACATAAACAGTTTTAGTAGTACAAAGCTGAGCAAGGTAGCATATCATTCAGTAGTACAATACATTAGAGTGAGATAGCTAATGTTTCACACTTTTTTGACTGTTTCTACAAGTAGCCAGAGAATATAGTCCTACAAAGTGAATGGTGAGTTGGTTAGTCAGGGTTTGTACAGGGGCACAGCCAGTAAACTTTTAAGTGTGATTTAAGAGACATTTTAAATTGGATTATGGAGTGAACTGCCCTAAGTTCAGCAGGGAGTAGTTTCCAGATTTTGCCAACAGAGCTGCAAAATAATGACTCACCTGCTAAGTTATTGGATTTAACAGTTTGTACCAGCATTTTATCAGAAGAGCAGAGTGTTTTTAGGTTACTGTAGGGGGTGATTATATTTTTGAGTATGGGCGTGCTTTCAGGCTGACTTTGTGAGCTACTATTAATTGGTTATACTGGAGTTTAGAGGGTAACACTAGCCAGCCTAGAGATCGTAGGTTAAGACGGTGGTGTGTTCTACATAATGAACCTGTGGCAAATCTGGCTATGTTATTTTAGCAGCTATTGAGTTTATTGAGGTCAGATTTACTTAGGTTTGTATAAATTGGGAAGGAATAAAGAAGGGTTGATAGTAAATGTGTTCAGGCAATCACTGTCCTAGCACTTGGGGTTAGGAATGACTTAATCCTATATAAAGAGCCAAGCTTCTTATTGACTGTTTTAATGGTTCTATTGATGTGAGCATCAAACTTAAGGTTATTGTTGACTATTACACCTAATAGTTTTGTATTAGATTCTGGAGAAATTATGGTGCCATTGCTGGATGTTATGGTAAGTGATGGCAAATGGACTTTCCGAGTGGGGGTGAAGAGTAACAGTTTTTTTTTATTTCGATTTAATAGAAGACCCTGGTCAGTGAACCAGCTTTCTACTTTGTTAAAAATCTTTTGGGATAAGGTCTGTAGGTCTATCGGGGAGGTGGCAGAACAGATTAGTTTAGAGTCATCTGCATATTGAATGCAGGTTGCTTTGGGGATGACTGTATAGAGATCATTAATGAAGATGGAAAATAGGAGAGGTCCTAGTATGGACCCTTGAGGCATGCCAAGGGTGATTGGCAGTAGGGAGGATAGGCTATCTTCTCATAGCACAGCTTGTTATCTGCCACTTAGATAGGATTGAAACCAGCATATTGCCAGGTTATCTATGGCAAGAGTTTTTAGTGCGCAAAGCAGTAGTTGATGGTTTACCATGTCAAATGCCTTGGATAGGACAAGAAAGAGGGCAGAGGCGAGTGTGTTATTATTACAATTTTGATTTATTGTGTGAGAGAAGGAAAGACGGGCTAAGGTAGTACTATGGTGGGGTCTAAATCCATGCTGAGAGGGGGCTAGGAGACTGTTCAGATTGAGGTAATGTAAGAGTTGCTTATGAATAGTTTTTCCATAATTTTAGCCAGAGGTGACAGAATGGCAATGGACTGGTAATTTGATAGAGCAGAAGAATTACCCCCTTTATGGATAGGAATGACGTGGGAAATTTTCCAGATGCTGAGGAATTCATAAATGTTTCTGGGAAGCCTCTTGCCATAATAAAGTATATTTCCTATTAATGCAAAGCATATACATAAGTGATTGGAAATGCAGCAGAACAGAAAATGAAGTAATTCAATATACTCTGACTCCTTGTTTCCAGCACAGACAGTACCTCCTTCCCAGTCAAAGTAAACATACTTTAATGTTGATACTGCACACTTCTGCGTGGCATTGAAGTGCCAACAACGTGTTCTTTATCAAAATGAAAATTATTAACAAACTGATCAGAACAACAAACTAGATACATTTTCAGATATTCATCCAGTAAAATGGATACCCAGTCAGTCTATTCCTGCATTAAAAGAAAAACATCATCATCCTTGTTGTCAGTGGCTCAAAAGTAGCAGACTTATCCTTGATTTAGAATATTAGATGGCTGTTTCTTTAGATTCATTTAGATTATCTTGGGTTACAATGGGCTGCTCAACAGGTCTTCTGAATCTGTACAACTGAACTTGACCTACAAATGATTCCTCTAAAATGAGGAAAGTGGAATTATTTGTTTCATTTCATTATTTAAATTGCTAACTTACTGTTTCTATATGTGTTTTGCTTAATGTCTGATGGGGAAAATCTGCTTTTTTGCCTTCAGATTTTGTGAGAGGAAGTAACTTACTTGTGTTCTGGGACCCTCATTTTACACAGGGAATAAAGGAGGTTAAACTCAATGGCTGTTTAGATTTTTTTTGTGTGTCTAAACTGCAGTGCCTAGTCTGCCTTTGCATTCCATTTGTTGGACCACACTCAGATATGCAGCATGCAGCAGGGTGGGGGGTACACTGCATTCCAAATCATGTGCAATTAAAAGATATTGTACTATCTGCCTTTTACATCTGTATCCCCATTTCAAGTTCAGCTTAGCTGTTATTAGTTGCCACTCAGCTGTGTTGTGAGTCATGTCACACAGCTAGATGCTGATTTTATATTACTACAACTCCTAATACTGACGCTCCATTGTAATCTCTGATTCTAAATATATCTAAATATATCTACACACTGATTAACTAAGCATCCAAATAACAGTTCAACACACATACCTCCTGTAAGAAATAAACTCTCCAGGCCAACATGGAAGACAAATCGACTTGTGTCCCTTCTATAGACAGCTTTGTAGCATTGAGTATTGTTAGGCAGGGTAGAAATTACACTATGCCACTATATACACTATATATACTGTATATGTATATTGACACAGCCCCTGACAAACCAGGTCTGTCACAAGAGATAAAATCACACACACACACACACACACACACACACACACACACACACACACACACACACACACACACACACACACACACAGCACCGCTGGCCAAGTGACACTGGAAGCAGCTGCCTAGGTCACCAATGCCAAGGGCTGGCCATGCTCCCACTTACATAAATGATAGATAGATAGATAGATAGATAGATAGATAGATAGATAGATAGATAGATAGATAGATAGATAGATAGATAGATAAGTCCCATACACATGCACAGTACATCAACAAAGCCACAGGATATGGAAACAAATCAGAAGAAAACCACTGCACCATTATACAAAGACATTATTTAAGAAAAGTAAGTAATTTTTTTCTTAAATAATGTCATTGTATAACAGCAATAACCAACTCCTGGGTGTGATATATTGAAGATTTACCCTCAATTGCCTTTTTTAATCACACCAACCATAGTTAAATCTTCAATGTACCACACCTGGTCATTGGTTATTGCTATAATAAATATTTGGCTAACTAGAATATTTTTGCAAGGTATTGAGGGGAATTTAATAAAGTCTACACTTTGTTTTTCCATGTCGGCATCTCGCCATGCTGCTAACAGGGTCACAAATATTTTTAGATTCAGTAAGTGCTGCTGAGTGGTACACACGAGTGTGCCAACATGGAAACTTCCGTAGCATGCAAATCACCTTATATGCAGGTGAATCTCATGCAAATGAGGCAGGTAGAGTGATGCAGCAAGCAGATAGGCAGCTCTGCAGACCCTGTGTCAGTGTCTGTAGTGTACATGGAAAAATTCCATGTACAGTAATGTAGACACATAAAAGAGGCTGTAAAAATGTAGATGGATGGTCAGAAATGGCACACCACGTACAGATATAAATGAAACTATCCTCCGTGTGTCTGAAAAATTAAAGGAAAAAGTTAAATTAAATAATTTTTTTTTAATAATCTTGGCATGTTTGTGCAGTGGGCTGCAGTACGCAAACATGCTTTATAAAAAAATTTAAAAAAAACTTGGAAAAAACAAAATTAATATTATGTGACAGGACCCTGCATGAAGTATTACAATGTTGCATTGGTGCTGTCGATAATGTGGTAGGGCTTTGAAGCATGTAGTTTTCAGGCTGTGGGCATGGATCCCTATGCAAATGAGGTGGAGTTACTGAATTGCATAATGGGGTAATCATGTCCGCATATCCCCTCCGTATAGCCAGAGAACTATGTTGGTATTTACAGAGAAGGTAGCGGACATCAGGGGAGGGTGCGTACAATAACTTCTAAGCTTATTTCAGCTTAGCTGTGCCTGTTTGCATGGTACGCCACCATGTTGAGGTGCCCTATCAGGGGCATGTGTGCACTAACTTCTAAGCTTCATTTAGCTAAGTGGAGCATGTTTCCATGTGTTCACATGGCACACCGCTATGCTAAGCATGCAAATCTGGGGGGGGGGGTATTAAGAGCTAAGCTTTGTTTACCTACGAGGTATGCATTTGAGTGTGTGCCACTGTGCTGAGGGTATCTAAAAGCCAATGACATATTAATTTGTTTTGCCCCCTGTTTAACTTAAACTAGGGCCATTAAATGATGTTAATGATATACTAGACAGGTGCAATGCATCATAGGTAGCACCTACAGCAGAGCAATATAAAGTGCATACACCCTACAATCTGATTTTTCCCCCATACTCTACACCAGTGGAGTACAGACATGGGAATTTTAACTGAAAGAATGCTAAGGGCTGCTGCAGGTCTTGTACATCTGTATGTGGAAGATGATGAAGCCAATACTGCTGTTGCTGTTGACCAGAGGCCTAGACAGAGAAGGAGAAGAGTGTTCAGGCTCAGGGTAAACTTCCAGGAGCTACATGAGCTGGAGATTGTAGAGTGCTACAGGGTGGACAGGGACATACTACAAGAACTCACTGAGCTCTGCTGCCCTCATCTCAGACCCAGTGCCAACAGAGGGGAACCAATCCCAGTGGAAACAAAGATATGTGTATCCCATAGAATACTAGCTATAGGTACCTTCCAAAGACCAACTGGGGACATGATGGGGGTCTCACAGGTATCAGCATCCAGGGTATTCTACCAGTTCCTGGATGCCATGCTACCACATGCCAGTGAGCACATTTCTTTTCCCTTTACCTCTGAAGTGAGGGCCAGCAATATGCAATACTTCTACTGTGTAGCACACTACCCTGAGGGACTTGGTGCCATAGATTGCACTCATGTACACATCAAGTCACCATCCAGTGAGGAGGGTAGAATCTATGTCAACTGCAAGGTGTACCACTCCATCAACTGCCAGGTCATGTACAATGGCCAAGGCATTATCATGAAAGTGTGTGCTGGCACCTCTGGCAATTATCATAACTCCTAACTGCAAGGTGTACCACTCCATCAACTGCCAGGTCATGTACAATGCCCAAGGCATTATCATGAAAGTGTGTGCTGGCAGCTCTGGCAATTATCATAAGTCCCATATCTGGCATGCATCACAGTTGTACCAGATGTTTGCTAGGGGAGACATCCCACATGGCCATTTACTGGGGATGGTGTCTAAGCACTGGAACCATGGATGATGACACCCATCACAAATGCACACACACCCACGGAAGAACGCCATAACAAGGCACATGCACAAATTAGGAACATCATAGAGCATGCGTATGGGCTTCCGAAGTCACGGTTTCAGTGCCTTGATATATCTGGTAGAGCCGTGCAGTACATTCCAGCCACTTGTGCACATATGTTCACAGTATGTGCTATGCTACACAATATGATCCCGCTTAAACAGCTGCAGCAGAATCAGCAAAGGGAAGAGATACACAGCCCCCCCCCCACCACTACCTAGGTCACCACAGCCACTCTCACAGGGGGCCCTAGGGACTGACACCTTACTCCTATTCACATACATATAACAAAATTCACAGGGTAAGTCTCTAACCTACACACTACCTGTCAGGATTAATATAATACAGTATTGTATGTATGGATCTGCTACATTTATGCAAGGAAATATAGTGGGCTATTTGGACAGCTGTAACATCAACATCGGACTACAGATACCCAGTTCAATAGTATGTTTGCCCTAATAATCACTAGGCTTCATGGTTGGAATATTCACTACATCAGTCAAGGGAGATGTTAAACAGTGGGGTCACATGATATTTGGACTACTGTCTATCTCAGAAGATCATGTGCTGTTGTTTCCCCTCCCCCAACATAGCAGTGTTCCCATATAACTGCTTTAACAGTAAGTCAGCAAGGGTATATCAGCAGACCAGACAATCTCAGGGCTGTAACATAGTACTCTAACACACATAGTACGTCCCACGTAAAGCAGAAATAACAATGTACATATTTATGCTGTTGAATGTGTGACGAATGACTCCATTGTCTGGCAGCCAGTGTGGCTCAGTGGATTAGGGAAGTTAGCATGGGTGATGGTGTTGATGGTTCTAATCTGGAAGTATTCACATCTTTTGCATGTGAGGTACTATTATGTTGGTGTTTTCACATACTGTCATTCTGTTTGTAGTGTAACATTATGAACCTCAGTCACATACTAATTACAGCAGATGGCTGAGGAATGCCGTGGACATTTTGAGTGAAGTGCAGTACTGTAGAAACAGGGACAGATATCAATGTCTGTAACATAATTCTCAACCTCGTAGTGCAAGAAATCTGGACAAAGCCCGGAAAAATGGAGGACAAAGGCCCACAAATTGGGGCATATTTTAAATGCTGTTCTCATAAACTTAAAAAGTAGCTAGAATAACAGGGTTTGTTTCAACAGACATCTTTCTGAAGGCTTTGAAGTCAGAATCTCAAACATATGTCAGTATTTAATGACTCCATTCCTCAGTTCATCCAAGTGATTTGCCAGAAAACCACAACTTTTATGAGGAACAGACCAAAATTATGAACCAAAACTCTGGACATTCTATGAAACTCTGGACAGTTGAGCGGTATGGTCTGTAACACACAAAATCCCAGACTGGAGTACAGTTAGGTGTGGCCTGGAGTCACTGTATAAGTACTGACAGTCCCACTGGGCATGCTGAAACACTTAGTTAAAATGAGCGCAATTATGTTGCCCCATCATCAGAATGACCTATTATGTATAGATATGTTCATACATACAGACATATAAGTATGCATACCCATCTGTAGCTAACTCTCTCTCACATACATAGTATATCTATCACTATGTAGTGTCAAATAGATACATACTGATATATATAGCTATATATATATATATATATATATATATATATATATATATATATATATATATATCATAATGATACATAGACTCTCCCCATATATCTACATAACACATATACATATCATACACATACACATCCCTGTTAATTACATATGTGTGTGGATGCCATTATTGTCCTACATATCCTAATAATGGTGAGTAAATATGCACTATCACACATCCATACTGTTGCTCACAGGATCCAAACTAAGGGTGCAAAAGTATATTATCCACTTACCTACAGATCCCTGTGCTTCCTGAATGTCACAACATAGAGAGATGCAGGTGGGCAAATGGTGTAATGTACAATGTTGTCAACGCATGCATGGACAGGGCACATTGTTCCTGCCCACAGGTTTGCCTACCTAACTGTATGCAGCCACATATGGCCATACTGGTAACTGTACACACATAGCTAGGATAATAACAGTTATCTCACTGCTAGGATACTAGAGGCAGATAACAGTACGAAGCAATATCACTCTGCAGGCCACAGATGCTGTTCAACACAAGCCTAGTTTGTGTAATGCACAAGTACTGTGCCTGCAATCACATTTATAACAGACTCAACCTGTGCTGCGTGTTATAAGTACTGTGATCTGTAGTAAGTAAGACTGGATAGGTAGGGGTTCTAATCTCACTCCAGGTTACTTGGAGTGCATCTGTATGTGTATGTATCCCCCTGCAGAACAATTGATGTGCCCTCATAGGCAATCCACCTGCAATGGTTATGCAATTTTTGGCCCTGTAACTTGCTGCTAGCTTCCAAACTGCCCTCCTCTACAAGGCCTGATGATGTCATCCACCTTAAGACTACCAGCTGACAATGTAGTATCAGACTTAAGCTGTAGAGCATGTGATAAATACTGTGATCTATCTAGTGTAAGACAAGATAGGTAGGGGTTCTAATCTCACTCCAGGCTACTTGGTGTGTGTGTATGTCCAGATGGCATAAATATGATCACCTTGGCAACTTAGAAATACATTGGGTTTTGCAGTATTTTATTTGTAGCATGTGATGTAGCCCCTAAAGGATTGACCACAACAAGGCCTGCTGATGTCATCAAGCATATGTCCTGAACTGATGGTACTAGCACACATGAGATGTGTTGCGGGCATCACGTACAGTGTACCACTACATAGGTAAGTGTTCTCATCTACATACAGCCAACTTGCACTACGTGTGTGCCTTGACGTGTCCTGTACGCAGTGGCTGGAAGTGGTGCTAGCCTCAATGTAGCTATGTTTGTGTGTGAGCCTGTTAGAGCATTTTACATCATGTTATGGAAACACAGGACATTTGAACTTCACTAGCATAATGGCCATACAACCCTCACAATCATAGACATCTTTATACCCACAGTTACAGGATTAGCACATATTGCCCCAGACCAAGAGGGACACAGGCAGACACCCTGTGTTGAGATGATGGTCGCCCAACCGGTCATACAGATGGCATGTGCTGAGGTGCACTGAGGTATTACGCAGGGTTCTGTTTCAAGGGTGTGTTTAAGTGTGTTAGACAAATCTCTCCCACAAGCATGTAGTACTGATGTCACATACGAGGTTAATGTCCTTACAGTGAGTTATCCATCTCCTATGCCTCATACAGATAGGCAGCATATGCAGTCAAGCAGGGTCACACATTGCCCCATATAGCAGGCACAGATCACTTCTGCATAGTCTATATGCCACAGGTGACAATTACACTCATTGCAGACTATCCCCATTGAACATATATTGAAGATGTGAAGTGTCCTTGTGAGGAACCATACTGTTCTGTGAAATTGCCAGTACTGCTTGGAAAGGTACATCACCAAATGGCCATTGCACTCAGATATTGGCATGCTGAGGGAAGTGTACTTGGAGGTTATGAGTATGTCACTTACAGGTGACTTGTGGCCTCAGCTATGCCATATGATTCCAGCCATACCATTGTAGAGACATGGTGATCTGAGGCACATTATGTGTAAACCTGTGTGGCCAGGTCTGTGTGCCCAGTTCGTTCACCCCTGACTATGCACATCACATGTTGCAGCTGATGTGCTACTTACCAGGTACATAGATGGAAAGGATACTACATATATATATATATATATATATATATATATATATATATATATTTGCATGTAGTTTATAGCCATTAGTATATCAACAGGCATGTGTTCGCAATACCCTCTTGCAGGGTAGTGACATACCACAGAGACTCTATGAGTGCTCAGAATTTGCAGGCATCAGCCAACATTGTTAGCCACACTCAGTCAGTTCACATGTATTATGGTTGAATGGATTCCAAGCAGTACAGATCAGCTATTGGAAGTGGATGTCCCTATATTGCATATGTGTGCCAGCAATGGGGCACTTAGTGACCCCTACAATGACAGTATCATGGATGCCTAAGTGGGTGCTTTGTAAATGTTGCCTGAGCAGTGGATATAGTCAGACATCTTGTCTCAGTATAGGGGGTTGTATGCCCTGATGTACCCTCACCCAGGTCCATGGTGACTGCCTTGGAAATGTCCACCATGTGTAACAGTCATGCTCCCCCTGTCACACATCCAAACTGTGTACAGTCAACTGTGTGTAGTGCATATATATGTATGCTAATCAGCTCCATGATGATCGCCCCTATGGGCATACAGATATGGATACTCAGACAAACAAGTGTATAGTTATATTGTCAGTGGATACACCACCTCTGTGCAAGGGTATAACATTTGCTGCTGTCCACTCAGCAGGCGTGCAGCCAGAGGTGTCGGTACGATTTCAAGGGTTTCTCAATGGTGTTAGTCATCCTTGTCAGATCACATGTGGGATGCAGCCTGGAATGTTAGCGTGTGAAATAGATGCTGTGTATCTTCCAATGGGAGGAGAGTTACGAATTGCTCTGTAAATATGGAAGTTATGAGACAGGTTGAAGGAATATCATGTGTCACATGTGGTGGGGAAAAGGGAGTGCAGTTGATGCAGACAATGTGGGTGTACAGGTTAGGTATGAGTATAGACCCATCATATGTGGCATCAAGACATATAAGGTCACTGACAATCTGGGCCTGTCCTTTGAGGTCACACATGTAACTACACTGTGTATTGTAGTGCTGCTTTGTGTGGGTGGCTACTTTTGTCACTTACTGTGTCTACACAACATCACAACAACACTATGTGTATCTTTTAGCTGAGGAGGTAGTGCCTCCATGTTGGGGGGGGGCACCCTCACCCCACTGTCACACAGCACTGTCCACCTATTATTGTACAGCCTGCTAATGGCAGTTGTCCACCAGTCAGGTTTGCTGAGCCATGATGAGCATGTGTCTCTCCTGTCATGTACAGCCGTGTTCATGCAGTTGTAATGTTGCTGATATAATGTATGGGTGTAGAGCTCTGCATAATTGCCTGTCCCATCTGAAGGGGGAGGTGCAGTCACTCTATGTTAACCATCCCACAGAAGGTAATACATGGCTGTCTTGACATATATGTCTGTATTGTCTGCAAGAGGGAGGTATGTGCCGGTAGTTCTAAGGAGACTGTTCTGTGGCCAGATCCTACCAGTGAGGACCTCACATTGGGGGGGGGCTGTACTGGTCACCCATATCGGTAAACCCATGATGCACTAGGTTGATTCCCAGTGTGGGCATATCACAGCACTTCTGCAGGTCATTGTAGGTAAGGACCTGCACCATCCATTGGGCAAGTGAGCTGCAGCACGACTAAGCAACACAGTGTCTACATATTACACTTCCCTAACATGCTTGTCTGTGCTCTGTACAGACACCTGGCATGACTCTCTTCTTGCAACATGCTGGAAGTAAATGCAATATTTACTTGCACAGAGAACAACTAGCATGTAGTGCCAAGCAGTGTCCCCAGATCTTGAGTCATGTCACCTGAAATGCCATGATAGGAGTTAGCATGGATATGAGCATTGACACTGTCATACGCCTACTAATACTGGACCAAACACTGTTAATTTTTCTCCAGGCCAGATCATGCCTATCGACTGTAACCAGCGAAGCCCATTAACTGTTGCACTATGCAATGGATGTTGGACATATGTCTCACTCTATCAACCATGGCCTGATAAGGTGTATACCAATATTAGGCCAGCATGCCTTGCTGGAAACTGTGTACATCATATACAGAGTGTTATGTCAGCTGGTGGATAGACAAGTGTCTGACATTCATACTCTGGGAAGATAGCATTGGGAGACCTATGCCGCAATGATGCCAGTCACCAGTGGAGTTCACCATCCTCCATTACTGGAGTACTGTGTCTACCTATTCCCTCTCTGCAGTCACAGTCACTGTCAGTGACCTCTGACTGAGTACATTAGCAGGTGATTGCATACTGGGAGCTGTCACAGAATACCACACAGAACCAACAGTTATCCAGGATGGCCTAAGACACAGTCAGTTGTACTCTGAGCCACTGACAAAGACTAACTGACAATGACTGCACAATACTATCCTGTTGGAAATCATCCACCCCTGAAAATTATTGTAGTGTCTGCACACCACATACAGTTGAGCCATTACACATGGGGTTATGGACACAGACAGTAATGTAGCCTTTGACTCTCACTGGTTGGTACAATGTGGGGATGCATTCACTGTTGTACAACCTCTATCGATAGGATTGAGATGTACATCCCAGACTGTTACTGCTATATTGAATGTGGCAGTCATCACACTTATCATTTTGTGCAATGGCACCCTTGCTATGTAACTATACAGGCATATCGTACACCTGTAGCAGCCACACAGGTCCCATGGTACAGCAATACACAGTGTAGATAACCTATCCTATGGAGTCCATGCCACAACCGTACATGTGTATTCTATCTCCTAAATATTAAAATATTATTATTATAAATGTATTCTATCTCCTAAATGCTTTGGATGGGATGTGTATGTCTCTATACAGGGAGGTGTTGGATCCTACTATGTACCTCCCGCGTATCCATGACAGGACTAACACATGTCTCACCTGTTCTACATGCCTACAACATCACTATGGTATACACAGTACATGATGGAGAGACAGGTATGTAACACAGACAGTACACCCTTCATGAAACAGGCCTCCCATCCATGTGAAACACACATCTGCTGTGACACAGCATGTGCAGGTTACAAAATGGGATGCAGAATATGCCAATCATAACTGGTGTCGGGCAACTGTCTGTACTGGCCACAGGATATTTGTAGATGGGCCATCTCTATCAGGACAGCTTGTAGATGTGTGTGTTCCCAAAACCCTGGTGACACTTATCAAGGGTAGCAGACCTGTTCACAGATTAGGGATGCACAAGTACACTGAATGCCACCATTGTCCTTGTTAGCCTGTTATACAAATATGAACCTATGGAGCCATGCACATATACTGCTGTACCTTGCTGAAGACATATTTGTGCTCTGCTGACATGCCATCCTGCACTGCTTTATTGCTGCTGTGTATCCATAGGTTATCCCAACAGACCCCTGAAACAGAAACAGAAACAGGTCCATGACACAAATGTCATTGTGTAACTATACAGCCATTACAACATCATACAACATAAGGTACACAAAAGTATGTGGCATACTAATGGCAAATGCCAGGATACAGTATCTGTCATTAAACACTACATGTTGCATGGCAAAACAACAATTAATTACACAAGTACATGTTAACTAATATAGTCACCCTGTGCATCAGACACATAGCTTCATTTCCCTTCATCGATGGCGAGGATGACAGGGATGTGGCACATGTATCATCACTTGAACAGGGTGTTGCATGGTGGTGCATGAGGCCTAAGCTGACCCAAAAGATTGACTGCATGTGTGTGAGTCAAAAAGGGAAGCAGGTAAGATAGACCATGAAAAGGTGCCGTGTGTGTCTGCAGGTGACCTGCATTTGACAGTGGTGCATGAGTGTGTGCTTCTATGCAGTCAGGCTCAGTGCTAACCCTACATGTGTGTGTGTTGGACAGCTTTAGACTGCACATGGTAGAGTTGACAGTTCACTGTCTCCGTCCCCAAACACAGGAACTGGCTCTGCCAGGAGTTGCACTGGCACCTCCATGCCCAAGGTCAGAAGTGGTGCTAGTACCTGACAGTGACTGCTGTCTGCTGGGACCATGTCCCCCATGGGAACACTCAGGACTACCAGCTCATGGCCTGCCACAACATTGTGTGGACAGCACACTCCCCTCTCTAGCACTGGATGTACTGCCACTAAGCGAGCATGACTGCACATGGCCACGTGGACTCTCAGCAGATGGGGTTGCTGACCTACATCCACTAGTCTAATGCTCAACTTTAACCACATGTTCCACCACAGACAATGTGTGGTACAAGACAGACACTGCCTCAGCCCACCTTCTCTCCACTGCATCAGTCAACCAATCCAGGGCGTCTCATTGAGATGGATGCAGTCATGTATGTCAGACTGTGCTGCATCCATAACCCTAAGCATACATCTGGTGTTTCATTCAAAACATGCATGTGCCCCCATGATGGCCCTAAACATGTGCCAAGTGACTCGTGATGTGACACCTGCAACAGGTGATGGATGAACAGCAGGCCTCCTTCAAGCACCCCTGTCAATCCACCTGTGTTGGACGGCACCAGCTCTCTGGCTATGGCCAGTGTCTACACTCACTACAGCCATAGTTGCCACACTTTCCTGTTCAATGCCCCCCCCTCTGACTGTCCATTATCTGTGGCCTTCGGAGACTGAGTATGTGAGGGCATACTGACTGTGTGCAGTGACAATAGAGGCAGAAGAGGGATGTCTACCTCTGGGACAGATTCAGCCCCCCAACACCACCACCTGTGCCTCAGTGTGGCCACCATCATCATCAGAGCCTGAACAGACACTGACATCAGGTTGTGTAGGGGACAGACACAGCCCCCCCCCCCCCGGTTACCTGTAATAAGAAAGACAAAATTGGTACATGAATACCTGCACTATTGTGTACGTAAAATCCACCAATACTCATAATAACAAAGACCCACAACTGGATTAGAAGTCAAACATTTTTCTTCGACACTCTTGTGTAAAATAGACTTTCTCAGAACAAAATACATACTCAGCCCAAGACCTTTATAACAATCACTTCAAGTACATCAAGTAAAACTTGACCAGTAAAATTTACCTTTTAATTAATCAATATAAAACTATAATTGACAAAACAACATATAAATACCCAGTACACCTATCTTAACAAATATATTGAAATACACATTTCACTGCCTAGTGTATTTTCCTTTCAACCTTTTGTTTTTAAAAGGCATTTTAGAGTAATTGCCTCATTTACACCAGGAGGTTTATCTGCTCTTAAAAGTCACTGCCAAAGTGTTTCATTTTGTTCAACTACACTCCTGTGATTACCCCCTTTAAGATCCTTAGGTATCCGTTCCAGACTAGAAAATAAAAACATTCTACTTTGTTTATATATGAAAGTATGTTTAAGTAGAACATTATTCTCACTCTTAACTTAAAAAGAATATAGAAAAACAATAAACCAAAAAGACCGACCAATCACAAAGCAATACGTTTATTTGATAAACTGCAGCACTGCAAAGCTTTCGAGTACAATACTCTTTCTCAATGCAACAGTTTAAAACATCAGTTCAGCATTTATATAACAATTTAAAATCACAGCAAGCCTACCAATTGAACCACATAACATAAAAAACAAGATAAGAACAATATAAATAATTTTATGTTATGTGGTTTTATTGGTGATTAAAGGGCTAACTTTTTACTAACTTAATTTAATTTTGTGAGATGGTCTGTCTTTTTGGTTTATTGGTTTTCTGTCTCATTTTTACAAATAGTCCATTTAGCTGGTTATCCCATTTTTGGATATTTTAATAGAATATAAATGTTCCTTAACAAGACAGTGTCATGCTTACCAGGAGCAGGACCACAGCCTTGGCCAGTACCTGACAGACCTGTGAAAAGTTGGGGGTGAGGTAATGTCAGTACCAATGCATGTTGCAGTACAAGGTAATACATCCAAATATCTCAAACGTACAGTAGCTACTGTGTTATTTGTTGTCTTGGTCACATTCTGAGTATGAGAGTACAACTGAGGTTAAGCCCCCCCCCAAAGAACAAAGACCTGACACTCATGTAAACTTATGTACAGCCTAACACACTGATTGCCACAGTATTACAATTCTGTGGCACACACCTCCATGATGTGTGTTATGGATGCCTGGGAGCTGTTGTGTGTGCCTAGGTTCACCAGGAATTCCTCAGTGGCTGTGAGTGGTTACTCCACTGCAGGCCCCCCACCTTTGATGGTATGATCCCTGGCTACATCTGCTGCCCTTCGTCGTGCAGCATTGATCATGTCCATTATGCGGTGTTGAACCTGCTCATATCTCCTGCCCTGATGGCCCATGCCATTCACATCATAGACAAGGTCTGCCCACAATGCAGCCCACTGTTCTGTGTTTTGCCTCTCCCTGGACAGTAGGATGTGATGATGCTGCCTTAGTCCTTCCAGTATAAGTTCATTTTCTGCATCAGAGAAGGGTGTGTGGCATCTAGGGTACATGATTCCTGAAAGACAATAAAAGAGGAACACATTATAGGGTCACATACATGGAAGTACATTATGTAGCGATACAGCAAGGACAAAATGCCTGGCACTATCCACTGCTTGCTCACATATGTCATACTCCACAGTGTGGAAACATACTAAGTGTGTGGATACAACTGAGATAGTAACAATAGTCAGGTATTCCTGTGTGTGCCATGACAGATACTGCTGTATGATCAGACACCCAATACTCGAGTCTACTGTGGTGTGTCCCCTATGGGCAACCACCCAATAATATGTCATAAGAACAGTGTCACACAAATAGAAGTGTGCTATTACAACCACTATAAAGAGACAGTCCAACAAGACCAGTGTGCCACCATGACAAATGACAATGCACCCTTGATGTACTGTACATTCTGTGTAGGTGTAAGAGAACAGGAGATCAATGACATGTCATTATCACAGATATAAGACAGGCTTAATGCTGTAATACCTATTCCATGTAAGTCTATTCACCCATCTGCATCCTGTTGTACACAAAATCAGTTACATACCTGATGGAGTGCAGTACTCCTCTGTTGATATGTGGTGATAATAAAGGTTTCACAAGGGTAAGGAAAGTCTCATACTGAATGGTTCCCCATACCAAGTTGCTTGCCTTTTAAACAGGCTTCTCATCAGCAGCTGATTACCTCTAAACCAATCTGTGGGTCTGAAATGCTAAGTGCAGCCAACACAGCCAATTTGGACTATCATCAGCCAATGACATGCAATCATTGTACAATATATAAGGCCTTCATGTAGATTAGGGCCCCTTTCAGATATGTTGTGCTGGACATTACTGGGGTGAGGAGACTACACCATTGCATAGGGTATGTCTATAACAGAAACCTTTAGATAAAGATGTGTGTGCTACAGGCTGCAGCTGCTGCTGCAGGCAATAGACATTGGTAGTTTGGTAGTGAGTGTGAACAGTTTGGAGGACAACAAGCTGCAGGAGTAACTGCGGGAGCTATGTCAGCCTTGTAGAAGCACAACCAGACTGAGCTTACACTTTCCACTCCAATTAAGACATGTGTTTAAGGTAGGAATGTTAGTTAACGGTATCACTAACAGAGTACTAAGCAACATGTTTGGTGTGCCCTTGAGTAAGATGGGATATAAATATAAGAATATGTCCACCATTTGGGCAACTGCCAGGTCTTGTATTACAGTCCGGTAGTAACTTGCAGAGTGTATGAGGGCAAGTCTTGTTACAAGTACGGATTTCCAATGTGTATGTTAGCTGTGTCGCTATGATAATCTACACAGTGACTTTGGAAAGGATTCTGTGGTACACTCTGATATTAGTGGCCCTCATTTGCAGTACCTGTGTTGAATTTCTCAGTGAATGCATATTAATGCATAACGTGACACTTTATGCACATATAGTTTCGTTATAGCGATATGTGAAGTGTGCTCCTATCTGCAGGCCTGTGACTTCCATCAGTGAAAAGTAGACATGTCATTTGACATGCACTGTGTGGATAAAGAGTGCATGACTCAGTCATTAATTGCTGCCTTCACAATAGTGTACATTCCCTTCTACACACCACTGGATTTGAACCGAGGACTGTGTATGGCAAAATGTACTGTTTGCAAGGCAATTAACAGACTGAGCTATCGAGTCACTGCTACAGCACGTGTATTTGCAAGATATGTGTGCACACATGCAGGCTGTGATATACATTTTCTATATCCATCAGTACGTGCATGGCTTTATATGGATGTATGTGTGCACCAGGGTCCCAGTTGAACATGTATTTTGCCATTAATGCCTTAGCAGGTGTCTTTCTACATGTTGTTACTGAAGGGCACATCTACCTGCTATCACAGGTCACACTTACATCCATTATTATGTCTTTAGCTTTCTGGTGGTGTACTATTGCACCAGAGTCCAAGGTACCCTCCCATTTTTTCCATTACTATTTAATCAAGTTTGAGCGGCGAGGTGTGTCGCACAGCTCCGCTGAAACACACATAATGACTGTAACCTGCAATTACTATGTTTTGTTTAAACCACCTGTTTTAATTAAGAGTTGTATGGTGTGGCAGGTTAATGCAGTGGTCTGCAGGTGCAATGGTCTTGGGTTCCATATATGGGACAGCTGTTTATTTTGTAAGTGTATATTACAAGTTTAAAAATACATATAGTCAATATAGCTCTATTTAGCTGAGCTTAGCGAAGTTGTATGATGCAGCCAGGGAAAAACATAGTGAAAGGCAGGTAGGGATGTGCATAAAGGGTGTAGGAAAGAGCCATAGTTATCCATTTCTTGTACAGCAACAACTGTGCACTTTGACAGAATTTGTACATGACTTTGAACTCTCAACCCCAGAGAGAGGGGTGAGGACAACATAACTGCATTGTCAAGCCAGCTGAACCAAATTACATGTGTCCAGTGGACACGTGTGCAAAATGGAGAACTGTATGGGACAATATTTTTTTGGTGACAGCTGCCTATTTTTTTAAGGTGAGAGTGGAATGTTGGGGAAGGGACATGGGTATGTGTAGGGGAGGTAAGTTGGGTAGGTGAGGATGCATTTTCAGACAGACAAGAGACACAAGACAGCAGACAGGGGCAGTGTGTGACACATGAGGGGTGAACACCTTGGACAGGGAGGGTATTGTTATACAAATCACATGTGCATCCAGATGGCGGCAGAGTGACTCGTATCCCCACCCATGAGACTGTCAGCACTGCTCCTTTACTGCCATCCCCGGGGGTGGCAGTTCTGGAGGCTGGGCACGGGGTGAGGATGCCCCACCAGGTCGGCCAGCATGGCCTCAATCCGGTGCAGGCAGTGGTCAAACCCACGGAAAGCTATCCTGTGCACCAAGACCAGCAGTTCATTGTGGGTAACAATGCACCTCTCCACCTCTGCAGCAGAGGGGACACCACCAGTCTGTGTCTCAGACTTGCTGGGACCTGGTGCCACGGCCGGTTGAGGCAAGGTAGGCAGATCAGCCGCAATGGGCCTACCTTGATGTGCTGTGTTAAATGAGGTATAGCAATAAGTTATGGTTAGTAATAACCAAACCATTGTTAGTATTAACAGAATTGGATTTAATTAATCCAGATACATATTAATGTATATTATGTGTAACACAACAGTAAATAATATAACAGTCAGTATGTTAACAGCATGCCAGTAAGAAGTAAACCATAAGGCCAACAAAACAGCTAGTTTAAAAAAATATGTTAATATTGAGTCATAATAATACATAAAAATAATACATCACAATTTGCAAAAATGTTAGTTTAACAAAAATATGTTAATATTAAATCATAATAATAAATAACAATAATAATAAATTAAGATAAGGGGCGGGGAAAGAGAGACATGTAGTATATTACTGACAATGCTGACTATATCCCTGAAAACACTGATAATAAATACTCTACAGGCATGTAGTGTCAGTTTTGAGTACAGTGACTACAATTTTCCTAAAGCTGATGTAGCACATACATACCTCTCAAGTTGTTAGCATGGGTTAGTATGGGCCGAGCAATAACAAATGCAGGTATACAACTACACAGAACACTTTCATATAATGTGGAATTGTATAACTACCAAAGTGTTCTGTAAGCGGATTTGGTAATACATTGCTTTCCAGGTAATAATTTTTCTGGTAATCCTGTGATAGATGGATTAGGCAATTTAATTACATTATTTATTTATTTATTTATCTATTACAGTTTGATGACCGGGATTGTCCACTGGGCCTGTAAGAGCCCGGGGAGAAAAGCTCCACAGGATAAAGACAATTTTACAATAGTTATACAGAAGTAAATACATTTATTTATTTATTTACAGTTTGATGACCGGGGAGGTCCACTGGGCTCAGGGAGCCCGTTTTCAGTGGAAGCCCGGGGAGAAAAGATCTGCATTACATAGTTTAGTTACATATACAATCATAGTAAAGAAGACACAATTACAATTTCATTTCATGCTAGAGAACAGGAATAAATTCTTTGGTTACATAGTATCTAAATATTTAGGATGGCAGTGGTAACTTAATTGAGAGGGAGAATAAAGACTTAGAAGGAAAAGAGAGAAAAAAGGTGGGATGGGTTATTTATAATACGTACAATTATGCTATTCACTATATGTACTTTTATGTTAGGTTAGCTTGTACTCAGAGTAAGTCAGGAGTTTAAAGGGTGGATTGATTATTAAGTTAGGTGGGGAGAGTGCAGTTGCATTTTCTGTTAGAGTAAAGGTAAGAATGTAGCTGAGTTTTAAAGTTTTCAAAGTTTTCACAAGTCCTTAGAAAGGAAGGAAGAGAATTCCATTTTTTAGCTAAGGAAAAGGATAGAAGAAGCCAACCAGCAGGACGACTGGGTTTGAGGACAGTGATTAGGTTTTGGTGAGTAGATCTTAAGAGTTCTCTGAGGGGTGTAAGGTTGAAGGATGTTGGTTAGTGTTGGGCACTTAGTAGGCTGAAAAATTAGTCTGTGGGCTGTAGTAATTTGGAGATAGTCTAGATGGTTGGAGAGTGCAAGCCAATTTAACAAATGAAGGGCAGTACAATAATGGGAGGAGAATTTAGCTTTGGTCGCAAAACTAATAAACTAGTAGAACAATGAAAAATACAGAGATAATACATAATTTGTTAAAAAAGACATAACATTTCTAATCCTAGGTAATGATTTACAAAAGTGAGATTCATGTAGTCTAAACATATTAAAAGTGCAGGCATTTCAGAAAAAAAAAGTAAGTAAAACATTTTTGTACAGATAAAAAAATAAGGCTTTTTTTTTTTTTTGGAAGTTAGAAATATGAGGAAAGGATAGAGAGAAGAAGATGAGGTGGGAGTGGTAAAAGGTGGTATATAGTGGAGAAAGGGAGTGGGTTGGGGGAGTTTATGAGGTATAGGGTAGGAGAGGAAGTAGAGGCAAAGGGTAAGAGAGCAGAGTGATGGAAGGTTGAGGTATATAGTGTTAAAGAGTTTGAAAGTTGGTGAGATTGGAGAAGAGTTTTGAAGTTTGAGTGGCTCTGAGTATTTCAAAGGGTGATAGGGAGAGAATTCCAGAGTTTAGCTAAGGGGCAGGATAATAGTAGTTGGCCAGCCGGTCGACGAGGCTTATATGTGTTTAGAAGATTGTGGTTTTCTAATCTTAGACAGCGGTTGGGAATGTAAGGGGTTAAAAAAATGGAGAGAGAAGGACAACTAGAAGGTTTGAATATCAGCTTCTTAGCAGTAGTAAGTCTAAGAAATCTGAGGTAGTTAGGAAGTTCAAGCCATTTCAGGGAGTGGAGAGAGAGACAGTGATGCACTGGAGTTGGTGGCAAATTTGGAGATTTTATTGTAACAGGCTTCCAACTTGGCCTGTAAGCCTAGCTGAAGATTAGTGAGTGGGGAGGGCACCGTACATAAGAGAGGGAAGAAGGTAAGTAGAGGTAAGGGTGTGTCTGGTGGAGGGGGTAAGGTAATGATTGTGTCTATACAGGAGACCTAGTTTTTGGTGAGTTTTTTTTTATATTAATTTGGATATGGATGTCAAATTTTTAATTCTGTAAAATTGTGACACTTGAGAGGCATGTTTGTGTACAGTACATAAACTGGACATTCGTCATGCATTAGCTGGCAAGCATGGGAATAGAACTCAATAGCTGTGACTGCAGGGGACATCTGCAAAAAATGTAACACTGACAGTACAGACTTGCAAGGACTACAGCCATTCTGGGTATATGTAGACAGTTGTATTTAGGAATCAACAATGCTGCTTAACACTTTATTGGTATTGCTGATGTGTCTGTGAAATGTTAGCACAATCATATCTGCTCATAACATGGGCTACCTTAACCATATACCATCTGTTCCTGGAGTGGGAGAAAAAGACAGCATTATGTGAATGTGACTGAATTCATTTTGCATTCTAGAACTATTACAATGCTATACTTGACTGCAGTGACAGTAGAACACACATGCATGGCATACAGCTGTATTGCATTTATTGAAACAACAAAAAAAGGAAAAAGTGGAGAACTCAATCTCTAAATCACAAATAAATAAAAAGATTGCTGGAAAGTCACCAAAAATAGACATATAATCCAGAAAACACTCAACACATAAACGCCACAATACTCGTACGTTTTCGTCATAATCCAGGCTTCATCAGACCATATCTCCAAATGTCACCAGTTTTAGGAGGGGTTATGAGGGAGAGAGCAAAATGTAACCACAATCATATATTTTTATAACATGGGCACCTCACCCATATACTTTTTGTTCCTGTAGTGGGAGAAAAAGCAGTATAATGTGACTGAATTCGTTTTGCATTCCAGAACTGTTACAGTGGTATAGTTGACTACAGTGACAGTAGAACACACAGGCATTGCATATGCCCATAATGCATTTATTAAAACAGATTTCTGTAGGAATTTACAATGCTGATTAACACTTTATTGGTATTGCTGAAAATATCTGTGAAGTCCACACAATATCTGCCCATAGACTGGGCTACCTCACCCATATACCTTTATTACCTAAAGTAGGGTGAACAGAGAGCATTATGTGACCAATGTTGGCCTGGAGACAGCCTTGGACCATAGTATAAGTTAAACAATACAGTTTGTAGGCCATTAGTTTAACATTCTACAGCTATTACAGAGTTACACTTGACTGCAGCAACCTTACCATAGGCAAGAAAGCATACAGCTCTACTGCAATGGTTATGGCAACACAATCCTGCTGTACATCATCTTGCTTACTGTTATTGATATTGTTTATTGTTTATTAGAAAACAGTTGTTAATTTTCATTTATTGCACTACAGCTCTAATTGCCCATTTATTGCACTACAGTTTTTATTGCCTATACTTTATTGTAGCAAATACTTTACCCTTTCTTGCTTATTGCACTACAATTATCATAATAAATCCATACATACCACACTCACAGCACAACCTGGCCAGGCGCACAGCATAGGATTCAACATTGCGAGCCCTCTCAGCTGCAGCTGTTGGGATAGAAGCACAGCATTATGCATACCAGTTTTGCATACATTCAGCTTGCATACTGATAAAACAGTGGAAAACATACTTATATATTTGTGGGGCATTCCCAGCTCTGGCTGGTGTCCAAGGTTCCCCTCTTTCTCCTCTTCAGGTCATCATAATGGTGACAACACTGCTCACCTGTTTGGGGGATACCAGTAACACTGGTAAATTCCCTGGCCAATGAGTACCAGGCCTTCACCTTACACTCTGAGCCCTGGAAACTGCCCTGCTGCACGCTGGGTTCATGATTTTTTACCAGGAGCCCAACAAAGACCCTGGACTCCTGAACAACCCATCTCTGTACCCAAAAGCGCACACCTTCACCAACACTGCCTGCCATATCACCAGTTGATCAGACTCCAAAGACTGTTGCAGAATTCCCACCTATTGTACCTAATATAGGCTGTTTTCTTGCCCTTATACGTCACTGATCAACATTCAATAAAGTGCCACATTGTAGCATTGTGAAAACCAGCTAAGAGCAGCAAAGCAGTGAGAAAACTCACACAACCGAGGTTTTAGCTAAGCTTAGCATCACACAAACAAAAGTAGCCATTAGCATGTTTAAGCAGTGTTCAGCACAGTGCAGCAGTGCCATATTTCACAAATTTGTTTTTAAAATGAAACATATATATTAAATTACATTACAGACATCTTATCACTGCTACAGACTCAAACCCAGGACCTACTAGGCATTAGGCTATATCTCTACATTTAGATATTTGGATATTATGAAAAGTAGTATACCTTCACATATACTACTGGGCTACCTGTTAGCTTTGCTAAACAAAGTGGCACACTGCACAAACACGCTTAAATAGACCCAGACATAAATAATAAATTACAACCAGTTCCTATTTTTAGATGTCAAGCAACTGTCGGCTATGTATGTATGAGCACCGCTCAACTCTGCAGTGCTTTGCACCACGCCACACAAACAGCAATTTAAAAAAAAAAGAAAAAAGAAAAAAAAACATTTATAATAAGAAAAATACATAATTATAATACTTAATGACATCCAGTTTCTATTTTTAGATGTCTAGCAGGTATCAGCTATCTATATGTGAGAACAGCTTGGCATTGCTGCACTCCATGCCACTCAGACATACAAAAAAACTGAAAAAAAAATTAAAATTAAATATTACACATTTGACCCAATTCACAGCATTTCAACAGTAGCGGGGAGCAGTACAGGGAGCATCACCCTGTACACAACCACAACCACTGGTAGCCTCTACACTTCTCCCTACATAGATTTAATATCCCTGTTCCTATACTCTCCGTTGGCAAGGTACCATCATTAACATGCATGGTGTGCCGCTGAGGGGGGCTGTGGCCATGTACATGGATACAGTCCATGTAGGCTCTACATGGTGCCTGCCCAGATTTTATTAAACTATGGTGATTGTCTTTTACAGTGCTTTTAAGGCACTTAATACACCACTTCTTTGTTGCAAAGTGATCAACAATACCACAGAGAAATACCCATAACAAGACCTACCATATATATGTGAACACCACATAGAGAAGTTTCTTAAAATGAACTATGATGGCAAGAACTAGATGATAAAAATATGCATAAACCTATTTGCTTTTTTCTTTTATCTTGCCTTCTTTCCATCCAAACCACATCTTCATATATGTTTGCTGGAGCCACAGTCATAAAAAAAAACTATTGAGCATTATAAAGAAATCCACTTGTTGCCAGTCAGTTGATGGCCACCCGGAATGTTTAGAAAATTATCAATGGAAGGTTGTCAGCTTTTTGTAATGGCAGTTAGACTCAGAAGTAAGATTGAGAATAGCTTTCCAAAATAGCTGCACATTGTGTAACAGCTTAATTTCAGCTATCCCAATCTGTAAGCAGAAACTCAGAAGAGAGAGCCAGTTAATTCATTTTTTGGGGGTAAATTTGAATAACTGGCTAGTAAGTGCACTGCCTGGATGCCAGCAAAAAAGAAATTCTGAGAACCTGAAAGAAAATAAACAAAACACAAAAGGTGAGGGAAAAAATGGGAATAATTCTGCAGCTGTTCAGCAGTGCAAGTTCCAGCGTTGGTGCATGACATAACCTCCAGTAACCTAGAGGAAAAAATAAATCAAATGTACTCAGAGATAATTAAAATAAATGAACATTGATGAAGTATATCAACTCAAATAACAAAATGCTGGATAAAAAGGAAGAAGTTTTAAACAGATATTCAGATGAGTTAATAAAACTGCAAAAATCAGAGGTCAAAATGAAGAAAAGACTGGCTGAACATGAGACTGCTCCAGAAGAGATGTTTAAAAAAAATAACAGAATTAGAGGATAGAGCACACAGGGAAAACATGAGCTTTTTTGCTGTACCAGAGAAGCTGGAAGGAACAGACTATATTAATTTTATAAAAGCACAAATAAGCAACTGGACTGGTATTCCACAGCAGGAGTTGTTAACTGAAAAAGCACATTGTGTGCATGATCCAAACCTGGCCATGAGAAAGCAACCTAGACCTTTAATAGTAAAGATGCAATCCTACCAACAGATGTAGTTAATTCTGACAAAACTGTGGCAGAAGGACAAAGTACTAAAAGTGGGAGACAGTAGAGTGTTTGTGGGAAATCATTACTCACTGTACACCAGGCCAAAGCAGAGTACATTTATTCCACTAATCAGGGAATGTCAAGAAGCAGGCAAGAGATTCAAACTGCTGTATCCAGCTATCTTCAGAATATTATTTCCTGGAGGGACAAAATCATTTTTGAAGCAGAACATGCTAAGGAGAAAATACAAAGGTTTGTTCAACAAAAAGTGAACTGTGAAACAAAGGGAAATTATACTTCTTATTCTTCTGGTAATAAAGACCCCCAAAAGAAACAAAGCCAGTGAAATATTTTCCAGTATTAAAATGAAAAATGCTTGAGAGACAGAAAAAAAACACAATATTTAATTTGAAGAATTGAGAGTACATTGGAAAGGAAGCAGAGACTGGATTTGGGAGATGGAGATAAATATGAATAAAACTAGCAACTAAGAAATTGACAAATAAATGTGGGATTATAAAGCATTAATTATATTTATGAAACAGAACAAGAAAACTTGGAAATACTGGCCTTTTTATACTTAGTTAAACTTGTACGGGACTCTAAATCATATACTGTACTTCATGTCATTAATATTTGGAGGAACACTTAGGAGAGGTAAAGAGGAAGGAAAGAGTTAACTGTAAGTAAAACAAATGTTTGTTATTAACAGTAATATTTGTATAGAGCATGATGTCTGCATCCTATAAAGTAAAGTTTTCTCAGTTATTTTCGAGTACAGTAGGGATACCAAAGTAAACAGGTGCCTTGTATTTTTTCTTTTTCCCTATTTCTTCTTTTCAGTTTTAAGAAATGTAGGCACCACAATCCACTGCAATGTAAAAAAGAAAAAAGAAAGAAAAATGTGCTTTTTCTCATTCTTGCATAGGGGAATGACTGAATTAAGGCTCTGGACTTTATCTAGTAACAAGTTTAAGAGAACACAAATAAATAAAGAACATTGAGCATAATAAAGCCTTTGTCTAGCAAATAAGTAAATACATAAATACTTGTAGAAATAACAGCTTTTTTGTTAAGTATCTAGTTCTGGCTTTTGTTTCACATGCATACATTAATGTTTGGCAGGTTGATCTTTTATACAGTTTTTTTTTTGTCATATTCATTTGAGCGTATGTCACATCTTACAAAATGTTTGGTTTTATTGAAAGCTCTCAAACACAAAAAAAAAAAAAAAACAAATGCACCCCCAATACACCTCAAAAACCTATTGACTTAATATTAACACATGAAAGTATGTGTATCTTCAAATATTGAAGTTTTACCTTCCTAATAGGAACAATTGGCCTAAACTGACAGCCACACTCAGACTTGGGTTAACCTAAAAGGAAAGTTATCCATGTGAAGACGTATGGTACTACATTTGCTTCTAAGTGCTGTCTGGTTTTGTCTTATGTTTATTGCTCTCCCAGGATGAGAAAACATTATCTCCTAGTTATTGAAAGAAAGCCATTAAAAGAAAGAAGTATTTTGTGTTTATTGCACAAAAACTTTTAGCACAGCGACTTAGGAAACAGAAAGTAGAAAGGGTTGTGACCAAGCTTAGGTAGCCTATAAAAAGGCAGATAAGAGATACTGTAGATGTATTTCTCTCATGAGCTGACATTTGTAATTTCATTTAGGCTGCACTTGTGTGGTCCTAAATGACTAGAAAGTTTCTCTGAATCTTTTGAATTTTTGAAAAGTACTAGAAATAATTCATAAATTTTATGGAAGTCTGTATAAAGCAGAGACATATGGAGATCAAGAAAAGGTACAAATGGAAATGTTCATGGAAAAATTAAATATGCCGTGATTAGAGGTAAATGAGGCTCAATTACTAATAGTTAGGATAGGAGGAGATGAGATAAAAATGGTAATGTATAACCAATCAACAGGAAAGTCCCCAGGAATAGATGGAAAATGATAAAGATCTGGAAGATTTTGTTTAACAATATTTTAACAGGAGGAGAAGCACCAACATTCTGAAAGAAAGTGGTGATGGCTGTAATACCTATGGAGGGTAAAAACTTATCAGATCCAGCTTCATACAGGCCCATAAACCATAATCATAAAGTGTCTACATCTATAATGGCTAAAAGAATAGCAAACGTGATGCCAAAATTGATAGACATGGATCAGTGAGGTTTTATGGATGGGAGGCAAGCATTTGACAACATTAACAGAACACTGATGATCCAGAGGGGGGAGCTGAATGTAAGAAAATACCACTCATGTTGGTGGGTCGTGATGCACATAAAGCATTTGACAGAGTAAGTTGTGAGTTTATGAGCAGGGCAATGGAAGAATTTGCATTCCCTGATAAAATGATAAGACTGATTAAGAAGATATATGAGGGTTCAGAGATGAAAATTAAAGTGAGTGGTTCCTCTGTGATAATTTCTGTTTCAGCAGAGGAACCAGGCAGGGGTGTCGTCTTTCCCATTTCTTATTTTCACTATATTTAGAACCATTGGCAAAGAAAATAAAAGACTGAGAAATTCAAGCATATAATTGGCATGGTAGTCAAGAAAAGCTGCCTCTATTTGCAGATGATATTGTTTTGTATCTGATAAAACCAGAAAAGGACATTTCAGTGTTGTGGAACACTTTGAGGCAGTTTCAGATCTTTTTGGGATACAAATTAATGAAGCTAATTCAAAGGCAATAGCTGTAAATTATGTGCCCACACACAAATTGGTACAGCAATATTCATATTTATGGGGACGTGATAAAATGAAGTACTTAGGAGTATGGATTAAAAGGGATTCTGGTGTGGTAACTAAGGATATGTGGGAAGTGACTACACAAAAGATAATGCAAAAACTGAGAAATTGGCAGCTCTGTTATATGGATATGGATAACAAGATGCAAGCAGTTAAAATGTTTAGGTCCTTTAGTTTTATACACAGGTCAGGCATATTTTTATCAACCACAGGAGAAGTTGTGGATAGCAATTACTAAAGAGCTGAAGGATTTTATCTGGGAGGAGAAGATGGCAAGAGTCAAGTGGAATAAGTTGATTCTTTCAATTGAACAAAGCAGTTTGGGATTACCTAATTTGAAGGGGTATTTAAGAGCTACACGGGTGAGTCTCCTGTAGATAGCACAAGCAGAAACCTATAATTCAAAGTTGAAAGGGATGATGAAATGGGGGAGCTCAAGAAACTAGGAGAGACTGGGATTTTGGATGCAGATCCCTAAGGAAAATAACAATAACCATGAGGAATAATATATTTATGTATTATGTGGAAAGTAGCAGAAAGTATTTGTGGAAAGTAGCAGAAAGTATTCTAAGAACTAAGCCAACACAGGAATGAACAAAGGAGATTCTGCCGATAGGGATGACCTCAATTAGGGATACAGACAATAGGCAAAAGGAAGATGGAATTTATTGGAGAAAACTGATAAAAGAACCAAGGTATTGGGACAAATTTTTGAGAGGGAAAGATAATAGTATGGGAACAGGCCAAGAATTTATTTGGACTGCAGGATATAGATTGCCTTCCTTATCAAGGACTGATTTCAACGTACAGACAAAGGGAAATAAACGGGAAGATCCTAAGTAAAAGACCAGCACTGGTATAGTTTTTAATAGAACCTAGAACAGAACTTGCTATTAAAAAGGAATAATTAGTAGAGCATACAAAACATTGCATGATAACTAAAAGAACCAGAGGAGATTAGGAAGGATTAGAAAGGGAGATTGGATAAGCAATTCACAAAGAAACAATGGGGGATATATGCATGTCTCCCAAAAATACAACAAAGCCCAGAATATTTAGGATCTTTGCTTGGAAGTGTTTACACAGGTATTTTTACACCCCAAGTAGACTCCAAAGAATTTTTCCTCAGGTCGACAGCAAATATTGGAGGTGTGATGAGGAAGAAAGGTAACTGGGAACATATTTTCTGGGAGTTTAATGAGTTGGCAGACTTTAAAGATTCCATGTACAGTGCTCTATCAAAGATACTGGATATGCAAACTGGTTTAACTAAGGAAATTATTTTTTGAGCTATGATACAGAAGGCCTTGCTGAGCCTAATTATGGTGGCTGCCAAAACACAGTTACTAAAAAATGGAAATCAAAGTCTAAACCAACTTTACTAGAAGTAGTGAATATAGTAACAGAGACAAACAACTGGATTTGGGATTTTTAGAAAAGGGTAGGAGCAAATTACATAGGAAAAATGGGAATTGTGGGAACAACACATGCAAAGGAGGAACAAGGTTTTAAAAAAGGCAGCATTTGAATGAGCTATGTAATGTTTGACTGACAATGACTGTGTAGATTATAAGTGATGTATAATATTTGCAACTAAAATTATGTCAATATGGTTTGTTTTCATTTATATATATATGTGTATGATTGCCTATGCCATATGTGATAATTTAATAAAGATGCCTCTTGAAAAAAAAAAGAACTAAGAGTGAGAATGTGAGTGTTTTTCACTTTCTCCCTCTTTTCCAAGTTTGTGTGATTTTAGAGTTGGTTTATATATTGTTCAGAGGCATAGGGGTGCCAAAAAAGTTGTTTTTATGTTTTGCAACCTTAAGAATACCATTGTTTTGGGTAGCAACCTCCCAAATGCTTTGCATGTTTTGGGGTGAAATAACTGTATGTCAATTAAATAAGAAGTGATTATTCATAGTAAGATCAACATTATATAATCAACTAAGAGTTTTGTGCTTTCAGATGGTTACCAGGTTGATTTAAAAACATGAACTCTGCTTTTGAACTTTACAGTAAACTTTCAATGACAAAATTATTTGCTTCTACATGATAATGGTTTTGTAGTCTCCAACATTAATTAGCTAAATGCTGTACATATTACAGATTATCACTTGCTAAAGATGATAAAGTGGTATTAAAATACCACTGATTGTGACCCTTTTCCTCATCCTTACAAAGAGGCAACTTTCAGTGGCACAAGGACATTTAGTCTACTCCCACATGGTTCTGTATATCAGTATCTGATATGCTACATCCTCTGTCTTTTGGGCAGTGTCAGGTGTCACTCTTTGGAGGGGCAGTGGACCCCAGAGATTACAACCAACTTCATGTCAATCTCGTATGAACAAAGATAGGTTTGCCAGCAGAGGTGGAAACATCTTGTGTGCCCCCTTTGCAAAGGTTAAAGCTGAAGTAGGCCATTTCCAAGTAGACAAGGTAACTTTCTTACATGAGTCAATAAATAAAGGAATAGCTGTCAGATAGAATGATGTTAAATTTCTGAATATTGATGTCCAACATGCACTGGTCTGTGTGTATCTTCTCAGCTCCCCACCTATTTCAAACTATATTACTGCACAAGATGGGTTCATATCTATGTACTAGGCAATCAGTCAGAAAGACAATTACAAGCCTGGCAAATAGCCCATATTCAAAAGTTTCCTCCAGCCTCAAGGAGGGCAGTACAAGACAGACCAGGGGAAATTTGAGGTTGCTCATACAATTAGCTAGGTTTACCTTCAAGAATGCAAGAGTGCTGTTTGACATGTAGATATAAAATCTATCATGCCCAAAATTTCTTATTTATTTACTGATGAAGATTTAGATCCTTTAACTTGGTATGTGAAGAACCATCTGCTCTGTGAAGGAACAGAAGGTCAAACGGGGATGTATCTTTCATGGCTCAAATAGATGCCCACAGAGTATTCTATAAGAAACTGTGTATACAGAGAGGACTGCCAGTCTGTCCAGATAACTAAGATTTTTGAGGCAACTGATCTCTCTAGTTAGGAGCCTCTAATCTCTCTGACGTTCAGCAACATGTTTAGAAATATACATGCCAAAAGGAGCACTATATTCAATAATGTAACTGATTAGATGTGACTAAATGGGAATTAAAACTTTTTTGGTTCTATAGGAGATGGGTGAGGAATCCTCCAGCCTGAAGAATGCACTGATGTCAGGCATTTGGTGCTTCCTAACTATGCCTGCCTGCAAACCCCAATCCCCACAGTACATTGAGGGGATTGGGGTTTATAGGCATAACTAGGAGCCCCAATCCCCACAATGTACTGAGGGGACTGGGGTTTGTATGCATAAGTAGGAACTCCAATCCCCACAATGCATTGAGGGGACTGGAGTTTGTATGCATAGGTAGAAACCCCAATCCTCACAATGTACTGTGGGGATTGGGGTTTGTAGGCATAAGTAGGAACCAAAAACAGTGTAAGAATCTTCTCTGTGTGGAAGATTTTCAGTCCATATATCTCTAGTTAATCACTGTATATTAATCAGATCAGACAATAGTAGTAGAAGTAGCAAACTTAAACTCATCAAGTAAAAAAATATACATATATATATATATATATATATATATATATATATATATATATATGGGAACACTTCACATAATCGAATTATTAAAATCTCGATTTGCATATGGTCGAGACCATATGATCGAGATTTTAATAAATCGAATGTGTGTAGTGTTCTGAAATAACACTTTACTTACCTGAATACATTACGTGCACAAAGAGGCAAGTATTGTTGCATGCCTTGTGTGTACGTAATGTATTTTTTGTTTCGTGGTGTTGGCAGGAAGTAAAGAAATCTCCCGATTTGCGCTTCCGCATACAGCGCAAGACGGGAGATTTCCCATCTCCCCACTGTAGCGCGATCTTGGAGTTGGTATATTTAAGTAGGGGGGTGTGGGGGGCACAGCGAAGCTTGTGTTTTTTTTTTGTTTTAATGGTTTCCCTTCAGAAGTTCGAGTTTCCGAAACTCGAGCTTTTGGTTTCGGTTATTTGTAGTTCGAGGTTTCGGAAGTTCGATCTTCTGAAGTGAATTCATATTCATATATATAATATGCAATATTGTACAGAATTACTAAGTATTCAAAAGTAATCCAAGCAAGGCAGGTAGTCTGTTTCCAGTTGAAAATCTTTTATTAAGTACACAGACAAGCAATCCAAGTAAAACAAAATTAACAGAGTAATAGTTTCCTCACAAGCTTTCTAAATATATATATATATATATATATATATATATATATATATATATATATACTTTTTATCAGACAAGGGAGTGGTTTATTGTGCTGCAAAACAAAGTGTTATTCGTACACATGTTAAATTCACATCCCTTCTCCCATCAGTGTGACATTCGTGCTGATCCTGTCCTACTTAGTAGCTGTCATAATAATATAACCCTTATGTACTTTAAATAAAATTTATAATGATGTGGTACCTCTTGTGATGACTGTGCCCTGGCCCAGCAATCAAGGAGCCTCAATCCTTACCACTAACACCAGGGAGGTCGTCTCATAGAAGAGAAAAGGATAACTAATACACACAGTAAAGTACAATTTCCCTTACGTGCACACAGAGAACACAGTCAGTCTGGGGCTGGTTGTTCCCTTGCTCACCAGGTCCCCAGTAAGACTCCCGACTGGCACAGCTATAGAGTCTGGGTCTCAGCCTAACTGGGCAAACTAAAACCTTCAGTACCCTCCCTGTCCAACCAGTTTTTCGTGTCCCTGCCAAGTAGCTGACACAACACACACACACACTTTGAGATAAGTATTTATATACTTCACAGACACTCCTGGGAAAGGCTGACACAGATTCTCCAACTGTGCCCCTTTACCCAGACTATACAGTAGTAATTACTGCCACCACCCAGTTAATAATATCAGCTACTAAAAGGCCCTTAAAAGGGTGTCCAATTATTAGTGTGTAATATTAATATCCAATGGTAGTATGACTAACAGTCAAGGCTTACTTTAGAGTGGCCTATTACAATAACCTCTATAAATATGCAATGTACTCTACAGCTTATCTCTACACAAATCAGCCACAGGTAAAAGGTTTTAAAAATATTTAATAATAAATAATTAAAACACAAGACAAAACTACCACACCACAGAGATATCTAAGAGTTCAGAGATCACACAGAAACTTAAAATAATGCAGTAGGACAGGTCTGATTTCAAAGAAAAATACCTAATTAATCTTTACTAACTTTAAATATTCCTACAAGAAATCACAGTGCTAAAAACGTACATGTGAGCATAAGGCAGAGTGCTGATAAGTTAGATGTCCAAAGTCAAAATGCTCTTCAGTCTCTTGTAAGAAATAGTATTTAAACATTACTAACAAACATGCCTCAAAGGCCCTCCCGAAATTACATCATTTTTGAGACTTAGGTTTTCCCAGTATTCATATTGCATCATCTTAACACCTGGTCTGAGTTCTCAGGCCACAAACTGCATTATTTAGCAATCTAACACCTCCTCAGAAACTTACAACAATACAAGTCATTTCACATGTATATGCTAGCAGAAATCAGAGCAATAAAGCACCTTCCACATCTAAATTCTAGTCATAAACTTTAGCCTTAAAACAATGGGCATGAAATCTTCATCCAGCCGCCCTGGAGCCAAATTCTAACATGAAAGAGATTCATAAGATCTTTTCAACTTTGAAAGACACATTTGAAATACTTGGCTTGGTTTTCCTTACAGCTGATGGCAATGTTGCAACAATCTTGAAGTTCACATTTTACAGTGTTTTCTTACATTTAAAAACACAAGCCTGTATTTTACATTTATTTATACAGTTGATAGAATTATGTATCAAATTCTATTTGACTAGGCTGGCAGCCTTCACCCATCTCTTCCCAATCGTCACATCTCTTCTCCCCGGGGAACTAAAGCAAGTTTTTCAAGTGCTCCTTGACAAACATCGCTTGAGAGTGTCAGGTCTATCTGGGTGTACCTCACCCCATTCCCTGTCTTGAGAGCCCATCTGCATTGGCATTGCTACTCCCACTGTGGTGCTGCATTGACATATCATATGCTTGCAACCCCAGACTCCATCTTAGCAACTTGGCATTTTGCTGACTGGCTCTGTTTAACCATGTTAGCGGGTTGTGATCTGTCATCACAGTGAATTTTCTTCCATACAGATAAGGCTGAAGTTTTTGTAGTGCCCACACTATGGCTAGACATTCCTTTTCTACCGCTGCATAGCATTCCTCCCTGGGTTGGAGCCTATGACTGAGATAAACCTCTGGGTGCTCTTCTCCCTCTGAAGAAATCTGGCTAAGTACAGCGCCCACCCCATAGTTTGAAGCATCCACCTGCACAACAAATTTGTTGCTGTAGTCTGGACTAGCTAACACAGGGGGTCCTCCTAAAGCTTCCTTAAGCTTCTGAAATGCCTGCTCACATGCTGGGGTCCACACTAACTTATATGGCCTGTTCTTCCTTGTCAGATCCGTGAGGGGAGCAGCTATGGTACTATAATTGAGAATTAACTTTCTGTAGTACCCTACTGTCCCCAAGAATGCCCTCAGCAGCTTTTTGGTAATGGGTGCAGGCCATGACTGAATAGCTTCCATCTTTGTCAGGTTCTGGCCTTATCTTACCACTCCCCACTCTATATCCTAGGTAGGAGACCTCTGCCATACCCACCTGACATTTGCTCGGCTTAATGGTCAACCCTGCCCTCTGTAGTCTGCCCAGCACCTCCCTGACATGCTGAAGGTGCTCTTGCCAATAATGTCTGTAGATAGCAATATCATCCATGTAAGCAAGGGCAAACCCTCCTGCTCCTGCTAAGATATGATTTACCACCCTCTGAAAAGTCGCTGGGGCATTCTTCATCCCAAAGGGCATCTTTGTGGACTCATACAAGCCAAAAGGAGTTACAAAGGCTGACTTCTCTCTAGCACTGGGAGTCAAGGGTACCTACCAGTAACCCTTGGTAAAATCAATGGTTGTAAGGTACTTAGCCCCACCCAGCTGCTTTAGGGCCTCATCTGTCCTAGCTTGGGGTAAGCATCCAACTCTGTGTGACTATTTAATTTCCTGTAATCCACCCAGAACCTGGTGCTGCCATCCTTCTTTAGCAACAGTACCACTGGTGAGGACCAGGGACTGCTGGACTCTTGAATCACCCCTAGTTCCAACATCTCCTGTACCTTTTCCTCAGAGTCTGTTTGACTCTCTCAGGCACCCTATAAGGGGCCTGCCTGATAGGCCTTTGGGGTCCTGTATCCACTTGGTGCTGCACCAGGAGGGTGCTCCCTGGTTTCTCGGTGGACATGCCCCCAAACTCCTGCAACACTGCTCGGATTTCTCGAACCTGGGTAGGAGATAGCTGCTGGGACATTGCTACCCCTTCCACTGAGGTGTCAGCCCAAGCCTCACTGAGGAGATCAGTCCCCAGATCTCCCTCAGACTCCTCCTGCAATCCACTGCAAATGCTCAGCACAAGGGCCTCCCTATCATGGTAAGGTTTCATCATGTTAACATGGTACAATTTGTGCCCCTGCCATCTGCCTAGCACTTCCACCATGTAGTTAACATCACTTGCCTTTCTTACCACCTTGTAGGGTCCCTCCCAAGCTGCTTGCAACTTGTTGTGTCTGGCAGGAATGAGAACCATCGCCTGTTGCCCTACAGCATATTCTCTAGCTTGAGCATTCCTGTCATACCACACCTTTTTCTGTTGTTGGGCTTCTGCCAGGTTCTCCTGGGCCAGGCCCATGAGTTCCCCTGAGCCTTGTCCTGAGGTTCAGGACATATGCCACAACAGACTCCTTGTGAGACTCATACTCACCTTCCCACTAATCTTGAATTGAATCTAGAGGTCCCCTCACCCTATGCCCATACAGCAACTCAAAGGGTGAAAAACCTGTGGATTCCTGGGGAACCTTTCTGTAAGGAAACAACAGATGGGGCAAATATTTGTCCCACTCCCTCTTAAACTGATCTGCAAATGCCCATAGCATGGACTTGATTGTAGAGTTTAACCTCTCAACAAGACCACTGGTCTGGGGATGGTAGGGGTGGTCTTCATGTGCTTCACTCCACAGGACTTCCACAGACAAGCCAGCAGGTCTGTTATAAAATTGGCCCCTCTGTCAGACAGTATTTCCTTTGGAAAACCTACCCTGCTGAAAATCTTTAGCAAAACATTTGCCACCTTCTCGGCCTCAATGGAGGACAAAGCCACTGCCTCAGGGCATCATATAGCATTATCTACAATCACTAGGATATACTTTTTCCCTGTGGAACTTGGGGTACTCAGAGGACCCACAATATCCATAGCTCTCCTCTGAAATGGCTCCTCAATCACAGGCAAAGTCATCAAAGGAGCGCTCACCTTGTCTCCTGCCTTGCCTACCTTTTGGCACTGCTCACAGGTTCTGCAGTACCCTGTTACATTTCTGGAAATTAAAGGCCAATAGAAGTTTTGCATAATACGCCTCTTTGTTTGTTTTATGCCCATATGACCTGCAATGGGAATATCATGGGAAATGACTAGAAGTGCCAGACAGTAAGCTCTAGCCACAACCAACTGCTGTACTCTCTCACCTTCTAGCCCTCCCTCAGGGGTCCACTACCTGTACAGCAACCCTTTGTTCCAGCAGACAGATTCCCCCTTCCCTTGAGAATCAGGTGCCTCCCTAGCTACCTGCCTCAGGCCTTGCAATGCAGGGTCTGACAGCTGAGCCTGTCTCAAGTCTCTCCTTGTAACCCTTCCCAGCTCCCCTTCCAAAGGAAGTCTGGCATCCTCTGACAGTGGTGCCTCACTGTCAGCCTGGGTACTACTACTCACCTCTACCTTTGCAGTTACCCTGTCCAAGAGAACATCAGTACCCACAAGTAGCTGTAGCTCACATTCAGTCTCACTGCTACAGTGTAGCTCTATTCCTGAAGTAACCACCTCAGCAGTCCTGGCTGCAAGTATGCAGTCTGTCTGGGTCACCTCCAGGCCACCAGACCCACATGCTTGTCTCCTAGCCTCACTCCAAGTAACTGCATAAGTACATAGTACTGCCTCATCCAAATCCTTCCCTCTCAGGACATCTGCAGGATGATAATTCCATACCCCTGTTGTCTCAAGACAACACACTGTTGGCATTTTGTCTTTCCCACTTACTGGCTCCCTCAACGTTGGTTCCCCATCTTGCCTCCGTGGACATCTGTATGCAGCATGGCCCCACTGGTTGCACTCAAAACATTTAACCCTAGCTCCTGGACGTGTACCTGGATTAGTGGCTTCCCCTGCTATGGCAGATTCTGTTGGGGCAGTCTGTGCTGCCCACCATAGGTTCCTTTAGACCCATGAGCAGTACTGGGGGTCCCTTTCCTGTGCAGTGCTGCCCTGCTGGCCAGGTATAGGTCTCCCTTCTTCCCCAACTCCTCTGAAGTAGCACACTGTCTATCAGCTAACCAGATCCTCATGTCCTCAGGCAAAGTGCTAAGGGCTTGTTCCCTTACCAAAAGGTCTGCCATATATATATATATATATATATATATATATATATATATATATATATATATATTGTACAGAATTATTAAGTATTAGAAAGTAATCCAAGCAAAGCAGGCAGTCTGTTTTCAGTCGAAAATCCTTTATTAAGTACACAGACAAGCAATCCAAGTAAAACAAAATTAACAGAGTAATAGTTTCCTCAGAAGCTTTCTATATATATATATATATATATATATATATATATATATATATATATATATATACATATAGTTCCCCTTCATATGATCGAATTTCTGTAAACTCGAAAGTCATAAACTCGAAACCAGAATCTCGAATTTAGAGAAACTCAAACATATGAAAGGGACAAAAAAAATGTAATACCTTTCAAATGTTTTCGCAGGGGGGTTTCACCACCCCCCGCACCCGCACACTGCCCTACTTAAATATACCTACTCCGAGATTGCACTATATTGAAGGAAAGGGAAATCTCTCATTCCGTGCTATACGCGTAAGCGCAAAACAGAAGATTTTTCCATTCCTCCGCTATAGTGCACTCATGGAACATTCACATTTAAACTGTTAGGGTACAGGGGACCTGGCCCCCTGCAATAAGGTATAACTTTTTATTTTTTTTAAACCTAAGGCTCCCATTCACAATTTCGAGTGAATGGAAATTCAAGATTCTGGTCTCGAGATTATGAATTTCGAGCTTCCATCCATTTGATCTTGTGAAGGGGAACTATATATATATTATATACTTTTTATCAGGCAAGGGAGTGGTTCATTGCACTGTAAAACAAAGTGTTATTGGTACACATGTTACATTCATATCCCTTCCCCTATCAGTGTGACATTCGAGCTGGTCCTGCCCTACTTAGTAGCTGTCATAATAATATAACCCTTATGTACTTTAAATAAAATTTATAATGATGTGGTACCTCTTGTGATGACCGTGCCCTGGCCCAGCAATCAAGGAGCCTCAATCCTCACCACTAACACCAGGGAGGTTGTCTCATAGAAGAGAAAAGGATAACTAATAAACACAGTAAAGTACAATTTCCCTTAAGTGCACACAGAGAACACAGTCAGTCTGGGGCTGGTTTCTCCCTTGCTCAACAGGTCCCCAATAAGACTCCCCACTGGCACAGTTATAGGGTTCAGGTTTCAGCCTAACTGGGCAAACTAAAACCTTCAGTACCCTCTCTGTCCAACCAGTGCTTTGTGTCCCTGGCAAGTAGCTGAAACAACACACACACACTTTGTGATAAGTATTTATACACTTCACGGACACTCCTGGGAAAGGCTGACACAGATTCTCCAACTGTGCCCCTTTACCCAGACTATAGAGTAGTAATTACTGCCACCACTCAGTTAATAATATCAGCTACTAAAAGGCCCTTAAAAGGGTGTCCAAGTATTACTGTGCAATATTAATATCCAATGGTAGCATAACTAACAGTCAAAGCTTACTTTAGAGTGGCCTATTACAATAACCTCTATAAATACGGAATGTATTCTAGAGCTTATCTCTACACAAATCAGCCACAGGTAGAAGGTTTTAAAAATATTTAATAATAAGTAATTAAAACACAAGACAAAACTACTACACCACAGAGATATCTAAAAGTTCAGAGATCACACAGAAACTTAAAATAATACAGTAGGACAGGTCTGATATCAAAGAAAAATACCTAATTAATCTTTACTAGCTTTAACTATTCCTACAAGAAATCACAGTGCTAAAAACGTACATGTGAGCATAAGGCAGAGTGCTGATAAGTTAGATGTCCAAAGTCAAAATGCTCTTCAGTCTCTTGTGAGGAAATAGTATTTAAACATTACTAACAAACATGTCTCTAAGGCCCTCCCAAAATTACATAATTTTTGACTCTTAGGTTTTCCCAGTATTCATATTGCATCATCTTAACACCTGGTCTGAGTTCTCAGGCCACAAACTGCATTATTTAGCAATCTAACGCCTCCTCAGAAACTTACAACAATACAAGACATTTCACATGTATATGCTAGCAGAAACCAGAGCAATAAAGCCCCTTCCACACCTAAATTCTAGTCATAAACTTTAGCCTTAAAACAATGGGCATGAAATCTTCATCCGGCCACCCTGGAGCTGAATTCTAACATGAAAGAGATTCATAAGATCTTTTCAACTTTGAAAGATACATTTGAAATACTTGGCTTGGTTTTCCTTACAGCAGATGGCAATGTTGCAACAATCTTGAAGTTCACATTTTACAGTGTTGTCTTACATTTAAAAACACAAGTCTGTCTTTTACATTTATTTATACAGTTGATAGAATTATGTATCAAATTCTATTTGACTAGGCTGGCAGCCTTCGCCCATCTCTCCCCAATCGTCACACCTCTTATTTAACCAGATTATACTATTACTCTGTTAATTTAGTTTTACTTGGCTCACTTGTCTGCATACTTATTAAAGGATTTAGACTGGAAACAGGCTGCCTGCCTTGCTTGGATTAATTTTGAATAGTTAGTAATTCTGTACAATATTTCATATTTTATGTATATATATATATATATATATATATATATATATATATATATATATATATATATATATATATATATATATGTATATATATATATATATATATATATATATATATATATATATATATATTTTTTTTTTTTTTTTTAATTTAAGACCAGTTTAAGTTCGCTACTTCTACTACTATTGTCTGATCTGATTAATATACAGTGATTAACTAGAGATATATGGCCTGAAAATCATCCACACAGAGAAGTTTCTTACACTGTTTTGTTTTTGGACCTACTATACTTGTTTAGTGGGTTGTTTGAGACTTTGGGGATACTACAGAGCTTACTTGTTTTTTTTTTTTGTTTGTTTGTTTTTTTTTTTCATAAGTAGGAACCCCCATCCCCACAATGTACTGAGGGGATTGGGGTTTGTACACATAAGTAAGAACCTCATTCCCCACAATGTACTATGACTATAGCAAGTTAGATCTGCTCTTGCATGCCTCCTATAACAGGACACCATCAAAGTGATTATTATACAGCATGATAGTACACCATGGTTGTAATGTAAGTAAATTATATTTTACCCATGGTGGAGTATCGTTTAGTCAGGAGGGTGCAGCATAAGTGACTAAAGTAGAGCCTTCCATTGGTAAATATATGAATTATCCAGAAGTCTGCTATAGTGTATTCCTATTATATAAAGGCATTATTTAAAGAAGAAGCATCATCCAGTTTTAAAATAGTGTCATTGTACAATATAAGACCCATTCTTGTTTTATCTCTCACTGTAAGTCAGTGGGTAAGCTTTAAATATGTACTTTGCAGGCTCAGTCCCATGACAGTGCTAACATATCTGAAGCACGTAGAAAGACTGTGCCACTATAAACATGGCTGTAAAGGAGAAGGGAAAGTGCTTTCTGTTAATGGACTGGACAGGTGCATTTTAGAATAGAAAATAATTAGTTGTGTGTGTTAACTATATAACCAAACTAATTTGTTGGTATGTAGCTTTAATAATCAATGAAATTATGTAAATGTGCTTTTGCATCTTAGTAACAAGAAAAAATACCAGCCATTATTTCCAATGTTTTTAGTATCTACTCTGATCTGTGGCTACCAAGTGTTACCTCCCAAATGGAGTGCAGTGCACTTTAATGGGTACTAAAGCTCTTTACTTTGTATAAGTAGTTTACTTGTCCTTTAGACTCTTAAAACTATACAAAAGCTGTGGTTTCTAGGCTATTCTGTTTTAGTTTCCAGAAGTACAGAACCCTTCTTTTTGGATTATCATAAATAAAATGTAAAATTTAGGGATCATAAAAACTCTATGAACTAAAGACTCTTCTGCAGTTCATAGGTTCATAGGTGTTTAATAGGCTAACAGCCACAAGGACCTTTTTAAGCCTAGCCATGTCTCTCAAATCTCTGACAAGTTCTGGTACCCTTGATAAGTGTAAGCAGGGGCTTGGAAGATGAAACATTTACAAGCAGGGGCCTGGGAGATGAGCCATTTATAGGCTGCCTGTGTCCTTTGGAGACATAGGTGCCAAACCAAGGATGACTTTCCTGTTCCCCATCCAATTGTCCAAATTACACTTGAATTGGGTTAGGGAGGAACTCTGGTTTACATGGATGGGGAGCCTGTTCCAGAGACAGGGTAGTCTCTGGGATAGATACCTGACTCAATGCAGTATGGAACAAACCAAGCAATGCTGATACTGAACAAGTATTTAATAAAACAAAGCTTTCAGGTCAAACAAACCCTTCATACACCGATTAAGGTTTTTGTGACCTGAAAGCTTTGTTTTATTAAACACTTGTTGAGTATCAGCATTGCTTGGTTTGTTTCATACTGCATCCAGTCTTGGTTTTATGAACTAAGCTTTGTTCTGCAACTGTTTGGCTTTTATAGATACCTAACTCTCCAGCATGTCCTATTTATATCACAGGCAAGGTTTAAGTCTTTAGAATGGGCAATTCTAGTGCTGTTTGTTTTGTGGAATATGCAGGAGGTTCATCAGAGTGGGGTCTGCAATGCCCTGTATGCCAGGTATAGATCTCCCCTCAACAGCCTGTAGGAGACAGAATATAGGGACAGGGCCTTCAGGCGGTCTGCATAGGACATTTTACTTATGTCCTGCATTCTTTTGGTGAGAACCCTCTATGGACATTCCAGTTGGTGGATATGTCTGGTTAGATATGTACTAAATGGGGCATTGTACTCAATGAATGGTCTGATGAATGCTGAATGCAGTGGAACAATGACTTCCTTGGACCTGGAAGCCATACCTTTATTTATAAGTTGTGCAACATAGAATTATTTCCTCACTACTGTAAACACATGATGGTCAAAGGCTAGATTGCTGTCTCTGTGTGTCCCTAAGTACCTGACAACTGGGTGAACTCTAAGGATTGTGTTGTCAATATGATAGTTACCAGGGGTGGATGACTTCCTGAAGGATACTATTATGCATTTCTTGGCATTTAGTTTTAGTCCATGGCTCTGACACCAGTTGCTTGTCTGTGACAGCCCTTCCTGGAGATTGTTTGTGTTGGTGTGGGATTCAATGACAGCTCCTAATTTGCAATCATCTGCAAATTTAGCCAGTCCGAGACCATTGACATTGGCCTTGACTTCAGAAGAGCAAATGTCAAAAAGGAGCGGTCTAAGGACTGATCCCTGATGGACTCCACTTGTGACTGGCCTCTTTGTAGAGGTGGACTCCCCAATTTCTGGGTTCAATTCCTAGTGGAAGCTGTTCGTTTACTTTTCATTAGTTTTACTGTTTTACAATTTCATTTGTTTATCTTTTATTAGCATACTTTCTGGGGTAATAGTATGCTATATTTAATTATATTATATTAAATGGATTGGTTTTATTATATTGTTTAATTTTTTTTTAAATATCCATGATATATAATATATTTTTGAACTTGAATACTGCTGCTATCTGATTTTGTTTTAGGACATACTGTTGTTTTAAACTTTTTAAGTCTGTTTCAGGATATGATGTCATCCTTACAGGGTTTAAAACAAACTGGGCTGTTTTAAAATTTGTATCTGATGAAGTCTCTGTAATCTTGGAATATTGAGATGAAAGCGCTTATATTTTATTGTTTATTAAATAAAAAATGTGCTTGGTGGTTTTAAGAAGTGGTCTGCCTCCTCTACACTCATTTTGTTGACTCCCCAGTTCTAACTTCCTGGGTCCTGTCTGTGAGCCAGCTGGCTATCCACCGTGTGACATACAGGTTTGTACCTAACCTCTTGAGTTTCTCAACAATGCCCAAGTGGGGTATTGTGTCAAATGCCTTGGCCAGATCAAGGCAGGCAGTGTGAACCATTTTACCCTCATCTATTGCTTTGGTGATCTTTTCAAAGAAGTACACCAGGTTCAACAGGCATTACCTGCCCTTGACAAAACTAACTGGGTTGGGTCCAGTGTCTGGAGATTTACTATATTATTATTAATCATTTCTATCATAATTCTTTCCATGGCTTTACATATATAGCTACTGAGGCTTATGGGTCTGTAGTTTCCAGGGTCTGTAGATGGCCCACCTTTGTGCAGAGGGATGACTATTGCTGTTGTCCATCCATTAGGCACAAAGCCTGATTAGAGGCTACAGTTAAATACCAATTCCAGATGGCCTGATAGGTCATGTTCCATGCTATTTAGAAGGCATCCAGGGATATTGTCTGGGCCCATTGCTGCAGTGTTCTTTGCCTTAGAGAGCACATTAAGGACCTGTTCACTAGTGATACCAGGGCAAGTTATATTTCATGGTATTTCCTGAGGGAAGGTTGAGGGGGAGGGAGGGGAAAAGTTGAAGCTGAATTTGTCAGACAGTGGGTTTGCTATATCTTCTGGTTCAGTATAGGTGGCTCCATTTACAATAAACTCTGCACACAATTGTGTATTGCCTTTGAGGTTACAGACATAGCTAAAGAATGCCTTGTGCTTGTCCTTGGCCTGGGAGGCCAAATTTACCTCAAATTCGGCTTTGAGAGACTTTATTTGTCCTCTGAGTTGTTTGTTTAGTTTGATGAGAGTGCTTTTATCCTGCTGTATGCTGCACTTCCTAATTTTTACCATAATGTGTTCCTTCTGTTATACAGCCTATTGATATTGTGATTCCACCAAGGTGCCTTGTTTTTTGGAGTTAGTTCTGTACTTCTTCCTGGATGGTACATCTTCCTCTATGCAGCTATTAACATGCTTGTATAGGGTTCCTATGAACAGTTCTGCATAGGCAGCAGTGTTCTCACAGTTTATTGGGGATTAAAATTTTGCCAGGTTACCACTTAGTAGCAGGAAGTTAGCTTTTGAGTAGCTCCTGAATATTCCAGGGTTAGCTGGGGATCCAGGTTTTATTTTTACTTCAAAGGAGACCATTTTGTGGTTTGACCTTACCAAGGAAGACATTACTTTGAGGGGTGCAGCATTCTCCCATATTAGTGTGGACCAGATCCAGTATGGTTGCACCCCTGGTTGACAATCTGGTCCAGGGACTTTGTGTTTACAAAATCCATGAATCTCTGTGCCTGCACATTTGATGTTGTATCGGATTCCCGGTTAATAGTGGGGTAATTAAAGTTGCCTATGAATATGGTATTAGGCTGGATGGTAAATGTTTCTAATAAGTTTAAATACATGGTATGGGTTTTCTGGGTCATAGAAGGGAACATATAGCTTGCAAGAAAGTGGTATTGGATTTTGCCTGTGGTGAATTGAACATGAAGCAGCTCAAGTGCATTGTCCTGTTTGACCAGCCTTGAGATATACTTATTTCTGATGTAAATCAAGACACCTCCACCTTTAGTCCCTGTCTGTGTAGTAGCTGGTCTAAATGTATGAAAGGCATTATAACCTTGCACGGTTGGTGTGCTGTTAATGGCTTTAAACCATGTCTCAGTGTCCGCACCAATATCAGCATACTCCAGGGTGATGAGAGCTTCTAGGAAGTGGAGGGTTTTGTTTAGACTCCTAACACTGAGCAGTAATACCTTTAGATTTTCTTGGTTTTGATTTACTATGTCCAGAGTACTTTCAGTATGGCACTGCGTAAAAAAGGCGCTTGAAGACAATGTTTTAGCTAATATTCGAAAGCCTAATGAGAAAGGTGCAGACCATGACTGGCAAAGCAGCATGGCTGTGGTCTGCTGACCATCATCTTCCATGCTTAAAAATATTGCACCCCCTTAAAATGACACCAGAAACTAAGCCAATTATTAAAGACAGTCATCTTTTGTTTGTATTGTGGCATCATTCTTGGAGAAGGTAAAATGCTACTTAATGACAGACAAATACCAGCCTGGGACAGATATTCCAACAGCTCCATGGTGTCTCTCCTCATATAGTCTAAGGAGGTACATCTCAGGTCATTTACACCCACATGGACTATGACTGAGTCATACTGGTACTTGTGGTCCAATGACCTGAGTGTGTGCGTAATATGGTGGATCACAGCCCCTGATAAACAAGTGTCTGTGATTTTCTCCTTACTCAGCCTGGTGAGAGGGACATCAGTGTGTCTCACGATGGAGTCTCCAATGATCAGAATATTGGATTGTGTGGTGGCTTGCCTTATGGGCTTAGAAGTACAGGCTCCATGAGATATGTCTCTATATGTTGATGTGGGTGTTGTTTTGAAAGAGTGCATTTGGGGCTGCTGAGGGTATTTGTTATGTGTACTTCATTTAGGATGTTCTTGGGGTTTAGGAAGGCTACATTTAAGTACCTCAGCATATGTTGGTCTATATGTCTGCTTTGAATTGTGTGTGATGCGTGCACCGTGTGTACTACAGACAACCTTATTGACATTAGGAGTACTTTTACGTGAGAGCTTTGCCTCCAGTGACATCATGTAAATACATCCCTCACATACCGTATCAGTTTGTTTGAGAAATAACTGGTTGTCAGTAAACATGAGGTAATTTCTACATTACCTCAGGATGCCCATATCCATCAAGCTAGTAATGGAGATAGTGGGAAAGTTCATATCCATGACAACAGGCCTTTTTTTATTAATTAGACAGTTGGAGTGAGAATATAAAACAATGTCAGGAGTATCAGGTTTGCAACTCTGGGGACAGTGCTTGTCACTGCCAACTAGTTGCCCTGTGTGCAACAAGGTATTGGTGAAATTTCAATCGTGCTTTTACAGAAAATTTTAACTCAAGGTATTTGTTTCTATACAGGCACTGCCAGACACTGGAGGGGAAACTAATAAGCAGACCCTGAAAATTTAAGAATGAAGTATTTAGGCAGATGTTCTGAAGTTAGAAACAGATCAAGCAGCACTTACTGAAAACAAAGAATTAGCTTGTCAAGGATGATGAAAAGAGGGGTGTCATGTGATTTGCTCCTGCCTGGCTACTACTAGTGCTGGTCTTACCACAGGTTCACTCTTCTGGGATACAATGCGCCTTTGCTTTTTCTCTCACCAGAAAGAAATAATTAGCACCAATCCCAAGATGAGAAGCAGGTCACAGCCTGTTTGGTGATCCACAGTCTTTGTCCCAAATACTGCAAGGGTCTGAAGGCTTGTTGTAGTCTTTTCCCGGTAGATGCCTTGAATAGCAACCAAACCAATCAGAAACATCAAGCAGAGACATTCACTGCCCAACCAGAAACAGTCAGGAATCAACGCACGCTGTTTTTTCTCTCACCAGGAGCAGAATATAAGCACAAATTCCAAGCTGTCACCTATGAAGCAGTTATTAGGCTTTTCGGTGATCAACAGTCTCCAGGAAATAATGTCTCTGTGCTCCTTCTCTCACTGGGAAAAAATAGAAGCTCTAATCCCAAGATGACTACTGAGAATTCCTCTTCTCATGACTTGGTATACTCCTGTTCTGCCTTTCCTTCCAATATTTGTGCATTTCTAAAATCAGAAGTGGCTTTGTCGGACAGGCTAGACAACTGTTCTGTATTCTCACGCTTATACAAACCAGTGGAGAAAACCTTTGCATCTTTACTGTGTCGTTTAAACATTTATAAATGCTATCAATGTGATAAGCGGCTTTGTATTCCCCTTCAAGCAAGTTCTTTACAGTCATCTATCAGCTGGTTGTATGCAAATCTTTAACTTCTTCATTGCCTCCTTTCTACTGTACTTCCTATTTTATTTTGACTGGTGTGCCATTATAAACTGCATATCTCTATGTAAATACAGTTAAATGTAAACAAGAGATAAAAATTAACCCATGACCAAAACTTTGTGTACAGAAATTTTAAAGTATTTCACTATGAAACATTTTCTAGTATCAAAGGTAATGTTTTTATGATTTGTGTACTGTAAGTGATGGTCAAGGTTTTCTAATTCTCACAGAGTTTCAAGCTTTTTTGTTAACCTTTATTTTCAGATGAAGTCACTACTTCATGGAAGCAAAAGGTAAATATTGATCTGACATTATGGCTTTTGGGCCCATAGCAGTTTGGGATTGACATGTGCCTTTTAATGACTTCAAAATGTTCCACTGGTGATTGCTTCTGGAGGTACTTACCTATTTCCCTTTTATCAGTATCATAAGGAGAAGCAAATGTAATTACCAATGTTCAGTTTATTTTACAATAAATCATTATTCAGTATTTTTTATTTGTATCTCACCTAGGTAACTGTTAGTTTCTTAAAGTGATCTTTTTTTTAAATTTTATTTACCCTTTGTTGACTGGGTTAGTCTCATTAAGCTAGTAGCCTCTTTCAGGTGAGATTGAAAGTGGTATTTATACTACCACGGGAAATTTGTCCAAGGTATTGGGGAACTTCCCCATACTGCTTTCGATAGGTGCTACTGTATCATGTACATCAAGTCAGACAGACGGGCCTCTGTTTAAAGTCTCACCCGAAGGACTAATCAGTTGCACAATAATAGATTTATTTTTAATAAGATTTTGATACAATGCCATGTTATGTTATATTTTAGTGTTGTAGTATTTCCGTTCCCTGAACTTAGTGCACTAGTAAGAGTTCAGGGCTTTTTTTTGGGGGGGGGGGGGTTACTCCTGAGTACTACAATCTAAAGAGAACTTGTGGCAAGTTGTTTTCCAGTTTCCCAACAAGTCATCAAATCAACTGACTCAACTGCAAGTTTCTCTGCTGTAGCTGAAGGAGGTATTTTAGGTTTCCTATTTTACTAACTTAAGTCAAAGAATAAGAAGTGAGATCCTTATTCAGAGTGAAGCATCATTCTTTCTACTTGGGTTGAATTACAGAAGGGGCTGTTGTGAATGTTTTCTAAACACATCATTCATCTAAGTCTGATAGTGAATCTTTTCTTCTCTGACATGTAAAAGTACCTTGTAAGGATACAGAAACACCCACAGTACATCCCCTAATCCAGCATGCCATATCCTGTACTGTTACATGTTGCCCTACACTACTTCCAGCCACTGACAGACATCATTTAAGGAGCACTATATTCCAGACCCTCTTTACAGGAAAACGGTCATTGACCAGATAGCCTCCCATACACACACACACACACACACACACACACACACACACACACACACACACACACACACACACACACACAATCTGACTCTCCATCTACAGAAGCTCAAGTCACTAGTGTCCGAAACAGACATTGTACATCAGGAAGCCAATCTCTACCCCATTGTGTACAATACTGAAAACCATTCTATTAATAACCATAGCAATAGAAAAAAATTACTATGCTTCAAGTTACCTTGACTTATTTTCTACTATACTACTGAGCAAAACCTTTGAGACATCAATGTGATATAATGCCCTAAATATCAGTAACATCATGTAGCTGCTAGCGTTTAATTATAAATTCTCAAATGGTTTTTCCCTGTGGTTGCTCGATTTCAGGCATCATGAGTGCACCACGGGTTCACATGGTACGACATTCAAACTGGCTGTCTGCCTGTCATGCAGTAAAAGTAATATGCCACTGAGCCTTGAAGAGCCACTTTAAGTCACAGCTTGATCTGTCTCCTTAGCTTCTAAAAATGTGCCACGTGAAAGGAAAATCGGAGGGCATGTAGATGGGACTCTGTAAGCCATGCATTAATGAAAAGGCTAAACTTGCAGCAAGCACCAGAAAATGATGTGTACATGACTAAATATCCAGGGATAAGATGGCATGAATATATAGGAATAAATATATACAGAAAGGAGAACACATGAATAAATTGGAAAAATTAAATCACTGATGAAAAAGACATCTGTTATTTAGGTCTTGGAAGATTATAAGGATAGATTTTCAGATAAAAAGGTATCACTCTAAAGATAATAAATGACTAAAACCTACATGAACAACTGACAACTACTTGCCAGATTAAAGAACATGGATCCCAGTCAATTGTAGCTGATTATAAGGAGAAAGACAGTATCTAAATGCACCAGAAATTCAAAGAAAATGTAAATGAAATATATTCTCATAAGTTTATAGCTGCAATGTTTTTGCAATAACACTGAAATATTTCAAAAAACTGAAAGGGCACCTGTGTCTAGATAACGATTTACATTTACACTGAGTGCAGTTGTAAGTCAGGCAGGCCTTTTCTTTAGGACATAATATTCCTTCTGGGTCAGTTCTAAAAGAAAGGCCTGCTTCTATGTATTCAATATACTTTGCATTCATCTTCTGAAGGGCTGCTAATGGTTCCACAGGTAAATTTGGAAGTATATGGTTATCATTCTTTTAACTTCTAAGCTTGTTAGTTTTGAAATTCACTACCTCGGTAGTTATGGTCATGCCACACACTGCATTTTATACTGTGTGGTCAAAGCCTAAGAGTTTGATGAGTTCCTCAGTTAGCATTCTGATTTGTTGTGGGATGGATGCATGACATGAATGGATATCATACTACATCTTTAAGACAAAGAAAACAATGAACAATTCTCTCCCTGATGTTTCAAGAATATGTTCGCATAACTGACATGATGCATTGGTCACGTATCGAAGAAAAGGACTATGGGGTCTCCTCTCTCAAGATTAAGGAAGGACAGACTTTCTTCATAATACCAGCAAGGACTAACAGCTGGGAAGAAGGAAGAGAAAGTACTGACCCTAAGGCATAAGCAAAACCAGGAACACTGGAGGGAAGAATGTAGAGTGCCCCTGCTTGGAAATCTGGGGTAGAGGTCAAGAGAAGAAGTGGGATTAAAAAGGGAAGCAAGAAGTTACTAGACCATGTATTTCCAGCAGTGATTCATGGCCAGCTGGCCAGCTGCATCAGGTTGGAAGAATTCAATTCCCAGTAGATCTTGGTCTCACTTGCTATCAAAGAAACTTAAAGGAATGGTTACAAAGTGTACCTCAGAATGGACAGGCCAAACTGCAGTAGCCAGGAAAACAGTACAAAGACCTTAGTATCAATGAATCCATAACATCTGCTAACATATGATATATATCTGGTACTGAACACTTCATCTACAAACTGCACAGCATTACAGTAACCTGCAGAAATCTTGATTTAAGGAAAAAACAAGCTTTTTTGTACAAATGAACTGCCCATCTTTCAATTACAAAAAAAAAAAAAAAAAAAAAAAAAAAAAAGATAAAGAAAAAAAAAAGAAAGAAAAAGGAAAAAATTTCAAAATAAGAGCAGTTTACACTTTTGAATCATTTAAACATATATAAGTATTGGTACTAAATTGCCTAAACAAACTAACAAAATTATTTCTTTAAATATTCCATTTTAGAACCAAAAGTGCACAGCCTGTGCAAGCATTTCACAAGAAATAATAGGCTTCTTGGTGTCATAACGCACATTCCACTCTTGGCAGTGGAATACATTTAGACAGCAAGCAGTTCTTATCTAATTATTTACTCAAGTCCAGCTCATTGTGACTTCAAAGACTTTGGCACACCAGGCCTGTCTGTCAGCAATTACTTCTTTAGGTTCCTGCAAGTTCATATTCTTTACTTTAATAATTCCTTATGTCCATCTTAACCTCTGCCACCCCATTCTTCTTCTATATTCAGTCTTTTCCAGTGTCACTGTCTTCTCCAAAGAATCTAGTCCTTTCCACTATGTAGCTAAAGTATTTCAGATTGTCAAGATGGGAGCAGCTAACTAGTCATGTCAGTGTCTCCTTACCGAGTCATGTTATGCTGCATTCTACTTGGGACTAAGTTTCCATTATAGATTTGTTGATTTTTACATATTTGTCTTATCCTTACCTTCCTTCAGCTCGACTTGGTGCTGTACTGTACAGAACGACATTATAGGGTATTACAGCACTGTTCTATTGGAAAGAATCGGTGAGTAACCTACCCAGCTAGCATGTCACAACTTACCAGCTTCTGAGTTTACTAACTTACAGCTTTTTTGCCTTTTGATTTTGGTGGGCATTGCTGAATTTCCATTAACAGTGCTGGGATGGTTGTTCTACTGTTTACGCTTCCTCAGAAGCTTTAAATATTAAAGCACTGCCTTAGATTTGGACTGCTGCAGATTACAGAATTTAAAAGCTTAACTGTTTATTATCTTACTTACTATAGTCTATATATTATTGTTCTCTAAATGTTTTTTCTAATGTTTATCATGCTCTGGCATGTGTGCCGCGGTGGTACGGCAGTGGCGTTGTTACCTCACAGCAAGAGGTTCCTCCGTTCGATTCTCGGCTTGGCTTGAGAGTGCCTTCTGTGTGGAGTCTGCATGTCCTCCCCGCGGTTGGGTAGCGTTCGAAAGACATGTGTGCATAAATGGGCGTGCCTTCTTGAAGGTTGGACGTCGAGCTGGCACCTCGGCGTTTCTTAAAAAAATCTACTGCCAATCATTAGCGGACCGGAGTTCCGCTGTGGCGACCCCTTACTGGGAAAAAGCCGAAAGACAAACAACAACAACAATCATGCTCTAGCATATTAGCACACTTAGTTCAATATTTACACTTTTGAGTGGTTAGAGATTTTATTCCACTTATTGATTTTATTAGTTTTAATAGCAACCTTTTCCTTGATTTTAGTACTATATCATGTCTGGGTCATTCTGTTATACCAGGGCATCACTACTAACAATGAGACATTTTTCACCACCCCACTTACCTCTGCAGGTGTTTCTACACTGCAGATGCTTGCAAATTTTGAAGAGACACTGTGGAGGCCAAAGAGGCTAGTTAATGAGGCACCTCTCATGTATATTCCCAGGGAGGGTTCCCTGTAGCACTTAGACTTCCCTGGGGTTTACCTTTCCTTTTCTTATCTCCAAACAGTACTCAGGGCTCTGTTTTTCCATCAGTGGCAGGTACTGCAGACCTATCTTACAGTGGCCTCTCTTAGAGTGTTGTATTATAATGCTATGACTACCCTGTAATGAGATTGGGATTATCTCAGATCTTTTGCAGGATTTTGTCTTGGTATGCTTTACTCTGATGATGCCCTAGGTGTTGTTAAGGGTGAAATCACTAAGTTATTATGTTTTTAATCCATTTTTAATTTGTTTTATGTGTTTTTTATTTGGACGAGTCATTAAACCTAGTTTCCGTGACAGCAAAAAACTTGTGGTGTATGAGATTTAGTTTTTGTTAGTTTCTATTATTCTTAACACTAGATTCTCCTGCCCCAAGTAGTGTTTGCCCAGTTTCTATAAAGAGGTGTGAACCGTGCTTTGATTATGCTCTTTGCCTCCTTTGAAGGAAAGGGCACAGGTTGGAAAGTCCCTGGCATCAGGCAGGTCTGTGGGGTGGCAGACTTGATTTAGTGAAGTATTATGCAATTTATCATACAAAGGTCATTTGTAAAAAGGCAAATTATTTGTCTGGAAAGATCTCTCTGGCATCAAATTGACCAGCCTCAGTCTTCCATTTAATAGAGAGGGTTGTATAACCCAGCCTGTCTGTCCACTAGCACAGCACTATCTGCTATTAAATGTGAATCTATTGATCATTTCTTCTCTGACAAGCCTGTTATTATCAGATTTGCCTTTCCAAAACTGGACCCCATGGGCACTGCTTTTATTCTGGCCAGTCCTCTTCCTACATCTTAGATGGTGTTTAATATTCATCTCTATGATCTCAAGTATGAGACAAACAACTTGTGGCCTAGATCACTGTCCCTCAAGGCTGGTCATGAATAGTCTTGATTTTTGGAACCAGTGATTTTCCACATATTGGTTTTATCCTTGAGGTCTGGGATCTTTCCATCAGCATTGAAAGAAGCCTTTGTTATCCCTACTGTCAAGAAACCTACATTCGATCCCAATATACTTGATAATTATTAAGGCTGTTTTTAAGCAGATTCAGACCCATCTTATAGCCAATAGACTCATAGATCCCCTTCAGTTTGGGTTTCTCACTTGTCATAGTACAGAAATTGATGTTATTCAGGTAGTTAAGTATCTCCATATGTTCCGGGGCTAATTCAGCTATTCAGTATTGGTCCTACTGGATACACCTCTGTGACATTTGATAGTGTTGACTATGGCCTTTTGATCAAACAGTTAAAATCTTATTATTATGGTATCTCTTATATAGTCTTAGACTAGTTTACATTCTGCCTCTCAGGCCATTTCTGAAGGGTCTGTTAAGGTCTGAACACATCTTCACTATATCCACTGGAATGTGGAGTTCCACAGGGCTGAATATTAGGACCATTGCTGTTTACAGTTTATATGCTTCCTTTGAGAGATTTCATTAGGAAGATCTGAAAAAAATGCAGAATAATGTAGTCAGAGGAAAAGCTTGCTATAAGGAAGGGAGGAAATATTAAAAAAAATGTTGTCAGGAGGAAGGAAAAAGGAAGTTAGCAGGAGGGCAGTAAGTAAAGAGAACATCTATTGAAAATGTGTAGGCTGAAATGTGATCATCAGAACTGAACAAATACCAGTGTGAATGATGGGAATACAAATAAATCTAAGACTGAAGTAGCCCAGAATATTCTCCGTTTGCTGAGATTCTGTGATCAGGGAGTCAGTATATGTAAGAATCAAGGGTGCATGGAGTGCAGCTCTTACACATGGCAATCGACACTTGACAGGTGTAACAGCAAGTTTTGCATGCCACTATTTGGAGTTTATTTTTCTAATTTGTAGGACTCTGGGTCTGTATGTTCTTAATGGCAGCTAGTAAAGACATAGACATGGAAAAAGACAACACTGGCTGTATCAAAAAGAAATAAGGACTGGAGAAGAAAGAAAGAAAGAAAGAAAGAAAGAAAGAAAGAAAGAAAGAAAGAAAGAAAGAAAGAAAGAAAGAAAGAAAGAAAAATAAGATGAAAAAGGAGAGATGGAGGAGACAAATAGAAGTGAAATGTAACAAGATCGATGTTAAGGAAATACACCAAAGAAAATAAATGAAAGAAGAAGAACACAACAGGGGAAAGGCACTACAAAAATGTCAGGAAAAGGCAGGATATGAGAAGAAAAGAATGAAAAGCATAAGGGATAGGTCAGCATTTAAGGAAGGGGAGGGAAACAAAGTAAGGATAGTGGGAATATGGATGAGTTAGAAGCAATAATAGTGAAAATCTACAGAAAACTCCCCAGGAATAGATGGTATTCCTGTGGAAGTTTGGAAGCTAGGAGGGAAAAACTGCTAAAGATCTGGAAGGTTTTGTTTAACAGAAGGAGAAGCACCAACATCCTGGAAGAAAGTGGTGGTGGCTGTAATACCTAAAGATGGTAAAGACCCATCAGATCCAGCTTCATATAAGCTCATTTCAATTCTAAACCATGATTATAAAGCATTTATAACTCTAGTAGCTAAAAGAATGGCAAAGGAGATTCCAAAAATTGATGGCCATGGATCGATTTTTTTTTTTTTTTGGAGGAGAAGCAAACATTTGAGAACACTAGCAGAACAATGATGATCCATAGGGAAGCAGAATGTAAGGAAATATCACTGTTGTTGGTGCGTCTTGATGCAGAGAAAGCATTTGACAGAGTAAGTTAGGATTTCATAAGCAGGGTGATGGAAGCATTTGCATTCCCTGTTAAAATTATAAGGTTGATTAGGAGGATATATAAGGGATCAAAGGCAAAAATTAAAGTGGGTGGGTTCCTCTCTGATAAGTTCTGTTTATGCAGAGGAACCAGCTAGGTGTCCTCTTTCACCTTTGTTATTTGCATTATATTTAGAATCATGGGCAAAGAAAATAAGGGACTCAGAAATTCAAGGACATAATTGGTATGGTAGTCAAGAAAAGTTGCTTTTATTTGCAGATGATATTATTTTATACCTGATAAAACCAGAAAAAAATACATTTTAGTGTTGTGGAACATTTTGAGACAGTTTCAAATCTTTTTGGGATACAAAATTAGTGATGATAAAAGAAATACAATAGCTGTAAAATATGTACCCACACACAAATTGGTTCAGAAATACCCATACTTTTGGAGATATGATAAAATGAAGTACTTACGAGTATAGATTAAAAGGATTCTGTTATGGCAGCTGAGGATATGTGGCAATAGTCTAAACAAAAGATAATACAAAAACTGAGAAACTGAAAGCTCTGTTTATGGATATTGATAGCAAGATACAAGCAGTCAAAATATTTTTAGTCCCTTTAGTTTCATGCACAGGTCAGGCATATTTTTATCAAGCAGAAAATAAGTTGTGGATAGCAATTATTAAAGAGTTGAAGGATTTTTATCTGAGAGGGGAAGACAGCAAGATTCAAGTGGGATAAGCTGATCCTTCCAATACAACAAGGTGGTTTGGGATTACCTGGTTTGAATGGGTATTTCAGAGCTACACAGTTAAGCCTAGTATATATAGCACAAGCAGAAATCTATAATTCAAAGTGGGAAGGAAAAATGACAAAATGGGAGGGGGGGGCTCAAGAAACAAGGGGGAGGGGCTCAAGAAACAAGGAGAGACTGAGATTTTGTATGTAGATCCTTAAGAAGAATAACAGTAACCATACAGAATATTACATTCATAAAGTAGCAGAAAGTATTCTAAGAACTAAACCAACATGGGAATGGAGAAAAAGAGTCTACCAATAGGGATGATTTTAAGGATACCGACAATAGACAAGAGGTGACTGGGAGTTACTGGAGAAACCAGCAAAGGAACCAAGGTATTGAGAGCAAGAAATTTGGCAGGACAAGGTAATGGAACAGGAAGAGGTCAACAGAATGCCTTCCCTATCAAGGCTTGATATCAGAGTACAGGCAAAGAGAAAGAAAGAAAGAAGGGGATCATAAGCAAAAGACCAGAACTGGTGGAGTTTCTAGTAGAATCTAAAACAGAAGCTGCTGTTAAAAAGGGATGATTAGTAGAGCATGTAAAATATTGCATGATAACTATAAGAACAAATCAGAGGAGGTTAGAAAGGATCGGGAAGAGAGACTGGATAAGCAATTCAAAAAGAAACAATGGGACGATATATGTATGACTCCCAAATATGCAGCAAAGTCTAAATGATTTAAGATCTTTGCTTGGAAGTGTTTTCATAGGTATGTTTATATTCCAAGTAGACTCCAAATAAATTTTCCTCAGGTAGATAGCAAATGTTGGAGGTGTGGTGAGGAAGAAAGAGATAAATGGGAACATATTTTTAGGAGTGTACTGGGTTGGCAGACTTAAAATTCTCTGCAGACTACGCTATCAGAAATACTGGGTAAGCAAATTGGTATAAGTAAGGAAATGATTTTTATGAGCTATGATACAGATTGGGAATGGCCTAGGTATAGCAAGGCCTTGCTGAGTCTATTTATGGTGGCTGCAAAAAAGCAATTACTAGAAAATGAAAAATCAAAGTGTAAACCAGCTGTATTAGAAGTAGTGAATACAGTAACAGAGATAAAACAGCTAGAAATAGGATCTTTAGAAAAGGGTAGGAGCAAATTACAAAGAAAAAATGGCAATTGTAGGAACAATACATGCAGAATAACATTTTGGAGGAGGAATGAGGTTTAAAAGAAGGTCGGATTTGAATGAGCTATGTAATGTTTGACTGATAAATGGATAACTGATGTATTATGTTTTCAACTAAAAGATATGTCATTATGGTTTGTTTTCATTTACATGGATGCATGATTGTCTATATCATAAGTGTTCATTTAATAAAGATGTTTCTTTTTTTAAATGTAAATTCTTAGAGCAATTTGTGCAGAAAAATGGTTTGGAGGAGGAATGATGTTTAAGAGAAGGCAGTCACTGAATCATTTATATAATGTTGTTTAGATTATATGACATAACAATATATGTGACGTATATTGTTTGTAATTGTAAATATGTTAATATGATTTGATTGATTTTATATAAATGCAAGTTTGCCACTGTCACAAGCCATAATTCAATAAAAGTGTTTAAAAAACAGTAATAGTGAACAGTGATGCTAACATGGATGACATAGTGAAAATGCAGGTTGATGTTAGGAAAGACAGGATAGACATGAGAGTCTACTATATTACCTAGAAATGTATGAGATTTAAACTTAAGAACTTATACATTTTAGCATAAAATCCAGATATCTTGGATAGATATAACCTCTATACATATGCTGTCAAGGAGATTGGGAATTTATGGAAATGCATGGACATTAAAAATGTAATGGGCAAGATGCCTGCACCCCCTTACTTTTATATTCTCACTTCAAGGTCACACCAGCTCAGACAAAGAAAAGCATAATAATTAAAACATGTAAATAATGACTGCTCTTTTTCTACCACCCATCAACCTATTAGAAGACCCAAATTATACCTTTGAGCCCTTTGCACATCACTACAGCAACTACTGAGGAAACAGCAACTGAAGTAAATACAGCTCATGCAACTAAAGATCATACAACCAGAGCTTGTGAAAGCCAAGGTCAACCAGGCAAGGATGGTGTAGGGGTGGCAAGGAAGACGTTGGAGAGAGAAGGTGATGGAGAATCTGGCTATCCCCTGGTCTTTGGTGGCTACACAGTCTACACCAAGAGGACCAAGGAAACAATGATTGTCTGAGGAACAACAAGCAACCACAGCACAGTCACCCACCAGTGACTGTCTTGCAACAGGACCTGGCCTGACACCCAAAGATTCCCTGACAACTTTCTTCTTCTTCTGTCCAACAGGGAAATGTGAAACTGTGGAGACCAGGGATGGCACCATTGGTAAGTTGAGAAAGAGACCCAGAAGTGGATAACAGAAACTGGACAAGTCAGTAAACTGCAGAGCAGAGGATTAGTGGTTCTGAGGTAAGTAAACCACTGACAGTACCACACAAGCACAGTATCCAGTCCACAATACACAAATATGTGAAACCAGGGTTAAAAATCCGATCACAACTGTTCTCACAAAATATGCACATAAGCATTTATATAGTCATTCCGTTAGAAATGCAATGACAGTCCAACAAAAATAATATTTTTTCTAACAAAACCAAATATTTCAGTCAGAAAAACACAAGTTATCCTTAGAAGCATAAAACTGGTGGAAGGTTTTTTCCAACAGAGAGCTTGTCTTCCCAGCCTTGAAGATCACTAGTCAACCAACAGTTCCAAAAGGGCCACCAAAGAATTGCTCTTCAACAGCAAAAAAGCTCTGAAGATTTTAGTACTCCAGCAGTCCTTATACATATAAACAATCACCAGAAGTTAAAATTTCCCCATAACAAACACCTCAGAACTTTACTTCAATCCTACGTTACTCACAGGGTAACTAGTTTGCAAGTTGAGCAGCATTTATGCATTTATTTAGGACTATTTACGTCTACCTTACCTTATTATAGCACCCAGGACTATTGCTGCTCAGACAGCATCTGGTTTAGTCACTGGGCAGCATTACTGCTTGGGTTACCTGTGGATTACAGCACGTAAGCACCCTTCCCTTGTCTGGTTACAAACAACCTCCACTCCTATCCCTTGCAAGTACATGTTAAGACCTGCAATCATGGATGGCACTTTCCTGCTATTTCTGCATCCAGCTTGGTGGATATGGGCATCCACTTAATTCTCGAACATACAAATACAGTAAGACATGTAGTTACACATTGGCACTGGAGGCTAGACTCTCACATACACACACAAAAAGCAACAAATAGGTTGACTTACACATCACTCCCCTCACCCACAAAGGAACACACACAGACTCACATATGTGGAGATGCTTAAAGGCAACTTACCCCTCAAATATGTGGAGGTGCTTAAAAGTAACTTACCCAAACCTCAAAGGCCTCCCAGGCACAGCCCTCAGAAACTACACATGTACACATTCAAGACAATTCCTATCACAAAACATAAAGCCACATCCCATTGTATCTCAACTACTAAGCCCAAAAGGAGAAACACTCCACAGCCCAATATTCTTTTCATAGGAGACTCCATTGTGAGACACACTGATGTTTCTCTTACCAGGCCGGATAAGGAGAAGGTTACAGTTAGTTGTCTGTCAGGGGCCAGGATGCGCCAGATCATGCAAGCACTCAGGTCACTTACCCCTAAGTACCAGTATGGCCCAGTCATAGTCCATGTGGGTGTGAATGACCTGAGATGCACCTCCTTGGACTATATGTAGAGAGACATGCTTGAACTTTCAGAATATGTGTCACAGGCAGGAATGAGCCTAGCATTGAGCAGCATTCTACCATTTCCAAGGCCGATGCCACAATATCAGCAGAAAATAATAAATTTTAACAATTGGTTTAGCTACTGGTGTCATTCCAAAGGGGTCCAATACTTGTCTGCCTGGGATGACATGGTTGACAGGCCATGCTGCTTTGCCAGGGATGGTCTTCACCTGTCACCTCTAGGCTTTCGGATACTGGCCAAAACATTATCCAACTATATAGTTCTTTTTTTGGCATTTCCAAGCAGACAGACCTTCCAATATAACCAAAGCTACTCAGGACAAGGTAAAGGAGTTACTGCTCGATGCTCAGAGTCTCAATAAGAAAATGCACTCCCTAGAAGCTCTCCTCACTCTGGAGAATGCTGATAGCTGTGCAGTTACTGAAACATAGTTCAAAGCCGCAGAAAGCACTCTGGCATTGTGTGGCTATAACACCTTTTGGTCCTACATTCCAACCACCCACTGAATGTGAAAGAGCAAAAGGCGGAACTGCATCTATCTACTTAAAGGATAAGCACACCTCAAGGTTTGTCAAACAATATGACATGCTTGAGCTACTCCATATCACACTAACCATGGAAAAAATCCATTACCATATTCTTGCTAGCTACAGGTCTCCCACCATGAACCAGAAAACCCACACATCATACCTGACGTTAAGAGAATCACTCACCATCCAGCCTAATACCATACTCATGGGTGTTTTTAACTACCTTACAATTAACTGGGAGGTCTAAAAGAGTCAAAATAGGACCTTGAACACTAAAGGTTCGAATTCAGCAGCCAGAACAAGTGAAGAAAGTAATAACAAAATTCGAACCGCCTCGCTGTAAAATACCAGTTATTTATTAAGACACTCAACGTAAGCACGTTCGGGTGAAGTAACCTTCATCAAACAATTCACAAATAAACCGAATTATATTTAAAACACAAAGTAGCCAATCACAGTCAATATTGGGCACTCCTCATCTTGAGTGTGGGTTTAATGGGAATAATCCCATTCATCCCAGGTGGTCTGTGTGCACACATTTCTATAATCCATTTACTTTCATAGTATTCTGTCAGATTGCCTATGTCACCCCCTCTCCTGAATAACTTAAGTCTGTAACACCATAAAATCAAAGGTATGCCCAGTATGTTCACTTACATGCTGATATAGAGCATTCTGGGTATTACCTGTACGTTGCTTTTACCCACATAGAACAAATAGCAGTCCTTGCACTGAGCTAAGTAGACAACATCTGTTGTATGACAATCTGCATATGATGACAATGAATATTGTTCACTGATAACAGGATGGCTAAATAAATTGTTGTTCCTAATATATTTACAGGCTTTGCAATGTTGACATGGGAAAGTTCCTCGACATGTAATATTATTAGTACATCTCCTAGATCTCTCATTACATAACAGATCTTTTAAGTTTTTATTTCATTTAAAACAGAACAGTGGTTTGTGTGTTATAATTTCTTTTAATCTATCATCTGTGTGTAATATACCCCAGTTTTTCCTGATGATATCACAAATACCTCCTATGTTGTTACTATACTTCAAAGTTACTCTTAAAGGTTGTTTCAAACTCCCTGTATTATTCTGGTAATCAATTTTATCACCAGAAAACCAAGGTTTAGCCTTAGTTTGTCTTTTGTTAGTACATTCCTGAAAGACTAAGTTTATTTTATCATCCTCGTAGCCTCTCTCATGAAAAGTGACTTCTAGTGACTTCTGTTTTAAACGCATTTTGTTTGTGCATAGCCTAGATGTTCTGTAAAACTTTCCCTTGGTTATATTATCAAACACATGCTTAGGATGCATGCTATCGTAGGGTAGAAGCGTATTGCGCCAACAGTCCTTCCTATGAAGGTTTCAATGATTGAATAATGAAAGTACTCCTTCTATATCTGGCTATGGTGCTTATTATGTCTTGAGACTTACTGGCAATAATGGGGGGTGTATCAGTATTTGCCAAAGATATAACCTCACAAGAGCCTCCATGGGAATGGGATACCACATTTGAACTCCTAGAAGTGAAAATCTCCATAAACAGGACCAGTCACCATTTCATGGCTAGGTATAGAACACTGTCTATGTCCCCTTCTGAGCATGTTAGCTATCTTAATGCCTTAGCTGAAATTCCCATTAAACCCAAGACCTTTTTACTGGGGGACTTCAACTATCCATCAGTAAACTAGCTGGCCTACGTTGCCAATGGTCAGCATGCCTAGCACTTCCTTGACACTATAAATAATAACTCTCTTTCAGATATGTAACCATCCTATTAGGTGCCCCAGTATCCTTAATCTAGTCCTCACAAATATGACAATGTCCTTTAAATCTTCATATGTTAAATCAGACTATAATTTAGTGACCTCTTCCTTTATAACCGGTGGTATTTCCCCTGTAAATAACTCTGTGCTTAGGACTTCTCAAAAGCTAACCTTCTTCAGCTACTTGATGACCTAAATACATTCTGCTGTAATTGTCCTTGGAAGGATCCCATTGCTAAAACTGCTATCTATGCCCCTGCCTTCTACTTTCACCTAAATAGCTATATTGATAAGGTAGTCCCTAGCCACACCAAATATAACAAGAAATTTAAAAACAAACTCCCATGGTGTAATGACTGTATAAATAAGTTATATAACAAGAGAAAGAATGTACGCAATGCTTGTAAGAGACCTTATTAAGAGCACACTTAATCAAACTAACAAAGCACTTAAGGAAACTATCAGGAAGCTCAAAGGTGAGTATGAACTTAAATAGTGATTAAATCCAAAAATAACATCAAATCTTAAACTATGTCAGGACATTTAGAGCTAACACATAACATTGTTCAACACTAATTTATAATAATACTACACTCCCTGTCTCAAAAGTAGATAATTTATTTATTATCGATTTATTTATTTATTGACATTTGATTACTGGGGAAGTCCAGCTGGATAGAAGCCTATTTTCAGCAGAAGTCCAAGGAGAAGATCTCCAAATTATTAGAAAACATTTTAAGAACAATGTTACAATCTTCAAAAATAAAACAAAAACATCTGCAGTTTAAATATAACAAATTAAACATAATATAAAAACATTGGTAATGAAGTTATATAACTTATATAACAATAATTTAATATTTAGAGAAATTTTAGACAGTTTGTAGAGAAATTAAAGGTAAATTAGTCTAATACAAAAACGAATTACAATATGAAGTGAGGCAAAAACAGACTTTTTGTATATTTAGAGAAAGCCAAGGAAGACATCTTCATAGAAGTAAGGAAGTAAGTGAAGAATGGAGAGTAAGGAGGTATAAGGAATGAAACTGTACTTGTTCACATTTAGAGATATAGTTTATCCTGGATTTGAGCAAGAACAGAGCCAGATCGTAGCTAGGAAGTCTTTCAGAGTGGTTTTGAAAGATGTGAGGGAGGGTATTGACCTGATGGATAAAGAGGAGGGGACCAAGAATAGAGCCCTGTGGTACACCAGTGGTGACTGGGAGGTAAGCAGAGAGCATGGAGTGCTATTTTACTCACTGATACCTATTGAACAGGTAGCTTTTGAACCACAGAAGGGTGGGCTAGCAGAGGCCTAGTGAGGACATTTGAAGTAGAAGTTTGCTGTGACAAACTGTGTCGAATGCTTCAGACAAGTCTAGAAATAAGGAAAAGAATAGTTTGCCATTATCTCTAGCTTTATTGACAGTATCTATATAGGTTAGAAAGACAGTGCTAATACTATGAAAAGGATGGAAGCCATGTTGTATAGGGGATAGGAGTTCTTCCTGCAGTTGATAGTCTAACAATTGTTTTTGAATACATTTTTCAAGTATTTTGGTGAGGGGAAGATAAGATTTCTGTAAGTCTAAAGTTATTAATGTCTTTTGAATTCCTTCTTTGTGCAGAGGGATAATGTGTGACTTTTTCCAGAGAGAGGGCACATAGGATTCCTGGATTTATAAGGACTGAGAGAGGGCAAGCAATGCTATTGGCTGCTATTTTTAGATACTCACTTTGAAGGTCATCAGCTGAAGAAGAGCATGGTTTAAGTTTGTTTAAGAGTAGTTTTATATAAGATGTGGGCACAGGTTTGAAGATAAAGGTGGGTGTGGTGATATGTGGCTGTTGGGCAGGGTTGGGATTAGACACTGAGGAATCCTTGGTTAGAGATGTTATGCTATCTATAAAATAGGAGTTGAACTGTATTGCAGTTTCAAGTGGTGAGTTATCGGGAGAGGGGTTTCATTTAATTTTTACCCAGGATGTAAGATTTCTTTAATGGATATCCAACATTTTTTATGGTTGTTATTTAATATTATTCTGAAAGTTATTACAGTAGCGTCTTTTGTAATCAGTTATTTACTTTTTAGTACAACTGCGAAGCATTCTGAAGTTTTCAAGATGTTGAGGTGTTTTATATTTTGTCACTCTTTCCATGATTTTGTCTATCCTGAATTTGCATTTTACTCTTTCTGGATAGCCAAATTACATTATGTTTTAGTCTCTTCCTTCAAGGAGGTGCAAGGCTATTTAGGATATTTAGAAAAGTTGTACTGAATTCATTTACAGCATCTTCTAAGAGGAGGATTTTTAGGAAGTTCCAGTTACTAGATGATAGTGTAGTAATGAAACTTGGAAAGACTGCGTGTTGTTTTATAAATATGCTGTTTAACTGGATGTGTGAAATGTCCCTCAGGTGAAATTATAACTGACAGCAATCAGTTTATAGCCAGTACAAAGCAATCAACAAAGAGTAAAACAGGTTTTCGGTCATTTCCTGAGGCTAAATAACTGGCATGTGCAGTGTAGTCTAATGGTCAAGAAAAAGGATAGTGGCCACCTTAGTAAGAGATCCTTAGAGTGCATGGACAATTTCACAGTGACTTTCAGTCACAGAGTAGGCAACAGCAAGGTTTTATTTATTTATTTATTTATTCATTTATTTTACATTTGTTGACCGGGCTGGTCCAACTGGATATATGTCCATTTTCAGTGGAGGCCCAGGGAGAAAAGCTCCACACTTCAGAGTAGTATTTACAAGACACAGGTACATTGTAAAGTTTTGTCTATTATACAGTTCCTTGCCTTTTGACATATGAGTAACATGATTCCTATTAAAAGACAGCTAAGGATATAGATACAAAGATGAATAAAAAATATGTAACACACTATTAAACAGTACAGTTATACATTAAATGTTTAAAACTATGTAAGCAAAAAGCACACTATTGAACAGTAAAGTCACACACACATTATTTGCTAGTATATGACTAATTATTAAAATAGTGCATTATTAATCAGTATAGTGACATGCACACTATTGTTACTAAAGGATTAACTAGCTTATGCTGGTATGTAGAGAAGTGTCAGGATACAAGTGTGGTAGTTAGTCTGGATTAGCACAGGGGCATAACCAGTGATATTTAAGATATGTTTTAAGTTTGGTTTTAAATAAGGGAGCTGAGGATAGGGAGGTTAGGTGATCAGGGAGGGTGTTCCAGGTTTTTCCTACTGCATTAGAGAACAGTGAATCGCTGGCCAGATTGTTGGTTTTATTTATTTGAACTAGTAATTTGTTTTATGAGCACAGGGACTTTAGGTTATCGTAGGGGTGATTAGGTTAGTGAGTATTGGAGTATTTGAAGGTTGATACAGTATCTTTTGGGCCACTATTAGTTGGTTCAGTAGAATTAGATTTGACAGTTCTAACCAGCCTAGTTGATTAAGATTGTTGCAGTGATGGGTTCTGTAGGCTGACCCAGTTGCAAGTCTTGCAATATTATTGTAGGAGATGGAAAGCTTGTTCATATTGCTTTTACATAGTTTAGTATAGATAGGGGAGGCATATATAAGGGTTGAGATTAAATGGGTATGGGCGATAGTGGCCCAGGCTAGAGGGGTCAGAAAGGGTTTGATTCTATAGAGGGATCCTAGTTTTTTGTTAACTGTTTTTATAGTGTTGTTAATATGGAGCTCAAAGGAAAGGTTATTATCAATTAGTACCCCAAGTAGTTTTGTGGTAGGATCAGGAGATATAACAGTACCATTAGTAGATGTAACATTAAAGTTCAGTAGGGAGGTTCTACGAGTGGGGGTGAATAATAGCATTTTTGACTTTTTTTTGGGTTCAGAATGAGACATCGGTCAATTAGCTATTTCTCTATGTGCTAAACACGTTTTGGGTATGAGACTGTAGTTGTGATGGTGAAGTGGCTGAGCATATTAATGTGGAATCATCTGCATATTCAATGCAGGTGGCTTGAGGTATTACAGAGTGTAGGTCGTTTGTAAAGATAAAGAAGAGGAGAGGACCGAGTATGGAGCCTTGAGGGACTCCAAAGGTAATTGGGAGGTGGGAAGACAGGCTATTCTGCCATAGTACAGCTTGTTGCCTGTTATTTAGGTAGGATTGAAACCACTGTATAGCAGGTGGAGCTAGTGACAAGTTTTTGAGTAAGTTTATGAGTAGCTGGTGGTTGACCATATCAAAAGCTTTTGACAGATCGATAAAGAGAGCTGAGGATAGAGTATCATTATTACGATTTTTATTGATGAAGTTGGTGAAGGATAAGAGAGCAGAGGTGGTGCTGTGAAATGGTCTAAAGCCATGTGGCAAATAGCTAGTAAGTTGTTTTCTAGTAAGTGGTTTAATAGCTGCTTATGAATGCACCTCTCCATGATTTTAGCCAGAGGGGATAATATGGCTATGGGCCTGTAGTTAGATAAATCATTGGAGTTACCACCTTTGTGCAGGGGGATAATATGTGATATTTTCCAGAGTGATGGGATGGTTCCCTCAGAGATAGTTCTGTTGATGAGGATAGATATGGGGTAGGCTATAGCTTTAGCAGCTTTTTGTAGGTATTCTGCAGGTAGTAAGTCTGCAGCGAGAGTGGTGGATTTAAGTTTCTGAATAAGGGTGCAGACAAGGGATGTAGAAACAGGTTGAAATTGAAATAGTGGGGGATTGTTAGCGTTTTGGGAGGAAGAAGATGTTGTGTCAGGGGATAGCTGATTGGCAAGAGATTGAATGATCTCTGTGAAGAAAGTATTGAAAGAATTGGCAATTTGGTTGGGGCTGTTGTGTTCAGAACCTAAGGGATTAGGTGTGACTGAGCGACCTGGGTGTATCAGTTTATTGATGCCAGACCAGAATTGTTGAGGTTTATTTTGGTGAGTTTGTTGTAGGTGACAGTAAAAGTTTCTTTTATCTGACAGAATGGCTTTTTTGGTTTAATTTCTTAACTGTCTAAACTTTAATTGATCTGTGGGGCATTTAGTAGTCTGCCAGGTGTTTCAGAGTTTGTTTCTTTGGAGGATTTTTTTGTTTGGTAGTTTTGGAAAGCCATGGGGCTGGTTTAGATTTACATCTAATTGTGGAGTTGGGGCATGGTAGTCAAGGGTGGTTAAGAATGTGGAATTAAAGTATTTGACTGCTTCTTCTAATGGTAAGTGTTTCAGGGGTGACCAGTCACAAGATATGAGTTCTCATTGAAAGCTATCGAGGTTAAAATTTTTGTTAGACCTTATACTCTTATAAATGGTTAGGTTTGGAATTTCACTCTTATACCTGATTAGGAAGGTGAGTGAGTAGTCGCTTAGATCTTCAGGGAGGGTCCCTACTTTGAAGGATTGTTGATGACTATTTGTAAGGATCCAGTCTAGTGTGCTGTCATTGTTATTAAGTTTATTGAATCTAGTGGGAGATGTAATGGTTAGAGAAAAACCATGTAGGTTGATATGGGTAGAAGGCTGCTCAGATGTACAGCACCTCCAGTTTAGGTTAAGGTCACCAAGTACTATTGTTTCTTGTGGGTAGGTGGTGGACAGCCAGCTTAGGATAGCCTCTAAGGTGCTGATATTGTTGCCTGGAGGAAAATAGATACAGATAATATATATAGATTTCCATTTGTTGAGTTGAATCTTGGAAATAAGAACCTCTGCATTACCAGTTAAGGGAGGTTCTGAGTGTATTGAGGTTACTTGCAATCCAGGTTTATATAGAATAGCTACTCCACCTCCTTTCTTAGTATTACGGTCCATTTGCAGGATACTATAGTTGGGAGGAATAACCTCACTGTCTTGTATTGATGGTTTGAGCCATGTTTCAGTGAGACAGAGGATGTCAAATGAATGTACATCCATGAGGGCATGCAGGGGGGCAACTTTGTTATTTATGCTTCGAATATTGAGATGGGCTATCAGGAGAGAGTTGTGAAGTCTGGTAGTCAAGTGTGTATAGCTAGAAGTTGGGGAGTTGGGCTCTGTGGTAGGGGTAGATTTTGGGCCAGGATTAGAATGTATGTCCCCATCTATTAGGGAGTGCACTTGTGTTTTCAGAATGAGTTTTAAAAGTTTACATATTAGACTTTGAGATTTCCTGGTTCTAGAGCTGTAGTATGTGATGTGAGTGAGTCTATGAAATTTGGCTGACGAGTACTTTGGTGGACAGGATGTATTATTATGGCTATGAGGGATTATTAGAGTTGTTGTGGCAGTTTGCTTTCTGGGGTTGCTAAAGTCTAGGGAATTAAGGTGCTAGTAGAAGGTAATTAGGTAAGGTACAGTTAGGATAGGAAGGAGTAAGAGTAGGAGTATGAAGGTTCATAGAAGGTTCATAGATTATTACTAGGCTAACTGCCCTTGTGGGTCATTCTAAGCCTTGCCAGCTACCCCATGTGAGAATCAAACCCTGCACCTTGTGTTTGCAAGGTAAACACCTTAACCATTATGCCAACCTCCCAGTAAGGGTTTCAGGAGTGTTAGAGTAGTAGTGGGTGGCATTATAGTTGTGTAGTGTTCAGGTTACTATGCAGGGATGTTTTCAGATGTGTTACCGGGGTAAAGTTTAGGGGGAGGTGGGATTTAGCAAGTAACAGGTTTGGAGTATGGGATAGGTTGAATGGAGGAGGGGGTGTGGTTAGGATGTATAAATCTAGAAGCACTGGGGGTGAGTGGAATTGGGGGCAGGGTAGGGGAGCGAAGTGAGCCCGCAGGGCGAACGGAGTGTGTAGAGCCACTGCAGGAGTGAATCCTAGGAGTACAATCAGTGGGAAGCTGATTGATAAGGTAAGTTTGGATCGAGAGGGTGAGGGGTAGAAGGCTAGAGAGTAGGGATAGTGGGCAGGTTAGTTGAGCAGAATAGAGTAAAAGGACAGAAGGGTAGAGTGGAACTGTACTCAATAAGTTAAGAATACTGTGTACCTGTGAGTTGTGTTTAGAGACAGCAGGAAAATATTTAGGAACAAAACGGGTGCCACCTAGTGGCAGAAGGTTATATAGCAACAGTAGTGTCTCAATAAGAGGTAGCAGGGCTAGGAATATGAGGAGGGAGGGATGTAAGTTAATTCTAAAGGGTACAGGAGGGAAAGTTAGGCTAGTAAGCAGGAGAAGAAAGGGTTTGGCTGCTGGCCACCCTTGCTGAGTGCCTAACAGGTAACGTATACAGTGGTATTTCAATAGACAGAAGTTGTACTACACATACTTTCTCCTATTTTATTGTCATTGAGGGGCTGTTGCACAGGGCAAGAAAGATTCCGTTCCTTAGCTTAGGGTGAGGACAGCAGGTTTTGGGTTGGTTTAAGGATGCAGGTCAACAGGCAGGGCAGTTCCTCAGCTTTAGTACCCTAAAAGCAGGTAGGGTCGCTAGTTGCATAAAGGCAGAGAGAGAAACAGAGAGGTAAAATAAGTAAGATGATAAGCACAGTTACCAGTGAGATAAAAAGCACAAACTAGTATTAACACCAGATGTAATTAGCCTCTGTACTGAATGAACTAAGCAATCATCATCAAGCAAACATCATATACAGTAGTAAAGGTTAGAAGGTTCTTCGTGTTAAATGTGCTTACATTATACAATGACAAAATTCTCAGTAAACTTGCAGGGGTAGGGCCTTGTGGCAGAGCTCCTGCAGTACCGAGGTCAGATCTAGTGACTGTAGGCTATTATACAATGACAAAAGTCTCAGTAAACTTGTAGGAGTAGGGCCTTGTGACAGAGCTCCTGCTGTATCAAGGTCAGATGTAGTGACCACAGGCTATTATATAATGACAAAATTCTCAGTAAACATGTAGGAGTAGGGCCTTGTGGCAAAGACCCTGCACTATTGAGGTCAGATGCAGTGACTGCAGGCTATTATACAATAACAAAATTCTCAGTAAACTTGGTAGGATTACAGCCTTGTGGTAGAGCTTCTGCAGCATTGAGTTCAGATGTAGTGACCACAAGCTTTGATCTACAGAGGAAGATAGTGACTGAGACAGTGATATCTTAGCTAACAAATTTAGTGCATGTTTTACTCCACTCACAGTTATAGCTATTCCACAGGGTCCACAGTCCTAGGTACCCATTTAATCACTATGGAATACGTTATCTTAGTCCTCTCAAAAGCTAAGAATACTTTATCCATGGGTTCTCATAACATACCAGGTTGCCTGATTATCAGTGTCAAATATGGCCTTCCTGAACCCTTATTCATTCTCTTTAATTTAAGACTTTCCACTGGTTACATTGTCTCCCTCTACTCTTCCATCATTAGGCCAGTCACTGAGTACAATGCCCCATTTGGCATGTACCTCACTAAACACCTGCAAGAACTGGAGAGGCCGCAAAAGTACCTCACAAATAGGATCCTAGGCCTTAAACATTTGTCCTTTATGGACAGACTAAAAAAACTCCAACTATTCTCTGTCTCATATCGCCTACTTAGAGGTGATCTCTGCTTGACTTACAAAGCCATGTCTAACCCAGCTCTGTTAGAAATGCTACATCTAAAGAAATCCCAATCCCTCCGCACCACATGCTCCAGAGACCTCAACCTCATTATCACAATCAACAGAACATGCTGGAGGGACAGGTTCATAACCCAGAGACTGCCCATGCTACGGAATAGACTTCCCATACATGTCAAGCAGAGCACCTCACTGGCCCTATTCAAGAGAAATCTTGATGAGTGGATGGGAAATAAAAAATTCACCCCAGAGATCACTCCAGTAGATTTACTCGGCAAAGGCACTGGGAGCTAAGGTTGGGTGGCACGATGCCAGGGTAATCCTATGGTCTAGGCTTGTAAAGGCCTCAGGGCCATTAGCCTAGTACACATCTATAAACCTATGAAACCTGGAAAGTTGGCAGTATAATACCATTACACAAGAGTGTCCCAACTGCAGAACCATTACTCTATAGCTGTGACCTCACTTAACCCTACTCTAAGGTTAACCCACCTACACTTGCACAAACACCCCTAATACCAACCTCTACAGAATATCTATATATTTTTGCATTACTTTCCTAAACCTACACTTAACCTTTCCTGCAATCATTCAATGTTCTCCTAGAGAGCCAATTAGTACACTTCTCACTAACCACATATATAAAGTTATGGAATACAATATCTCAGACCTCATTAATCTGGGCATTGAAAATCTGTTGACCCTAGACCATCGTCAATTCAGCTTTGTCAAGGGATGGTCCTACCTCTTTAACCTGATTAATTTCTTTGAAAAAGTAACTGAAGCAGTGGATATTGGCAATGCAGTGCATACAGCATATCTAGATCTGGCCAAGGCCTTTGAAACTCTTCCTTTTTTAGGCATGTATTTTTCATAGATGTGTAAATCTGAATATAAATCCTTACATTGTGCAGTGGACCACTTACTGGTTGTCTGACAGTACCTAAGGAGTTAAGAGTTGCTGGTGCCACTTCTGAAAGCAAACATATTACAAGCAGTATACCAGAGGGCTTAGTTTTGGGCCCTCTCCTATTTGGTATTTATTTCTCAGACCTTCAGGCCAGCACCTCTGCCCTATGGTTAACTAAGTTTACAGACAGCAGTAAATTGGGTGTTGTTATTCGATCTTCAACCAACTCACAATGCCTACAACATGGGTTAGACAACGTCAACAATTAGTGCATGGGCAATGGTTTAAAACTAAATGTAAAAACACGTAGCATAGTTCATTTTGGTAAACAAAACAGTTTCACTTACTGGTATAGGTGAGGCACCCTTCCAATCTGACACTGTTGAAAGGGATACATACATACGTACATACATGCATACATACACACAAATATTTCAAGCAGGGGCATTAATGCCCTTCTAGCCTGCAAATATACCACAACATTTGTTCCTATAATAACTATCTAGGCTGCTCTTAAAATATCTAAACTAGTGCTTGCTTTAATGTAATTTGGTAGTCTGTTCCATGCATCAGCTACTCTGTCAGAGAACCAGTTAGTACACTTCTCATTCCTGTAGAACCTTCTACATAGGTTGTCTGATGATTCTCTACTACGTTTTGATAATCCCAAACATTCCGAGAGGTAGTGTCTCTAAATGCCCTATATACTTGAATAAGGTCTAAGGGATCTAAGCATTCTTGTAGATAATTCTGACTGATGTGGGAGCAGGTTAAAAGTTAGCGTTAGCAGGTATTAGAAAGGTGGGCAGAAGCACACCTGCACCACCTTACTAATACCTGCTAACCCTAATCGTAACCCTGCCCTTGTCATTAATCCTAACTCTGCACTTTACCTTTCAAAAACCCTTTCTGTAACACTACCACTAATCAAGACAGCTCAAAAATATGCACACATCCATTACACTACAGCTGTGACCTCACTTAACCCTACTCTAAGTTTAACCTACCTACACTTACACAACCACCCCTAATACTAAAACATACACAATATCTATAGATTTTTGGCATTACTTTCTTAAACCTACACTTAACCATTCCTGTAAGCATTTACTGTTCAGTTCATCTGAAATCATAAAATTATATTTTACAGTCATTAACTCTATTGATCAGTCGTCCCTGGAGTGAATGAAATGAGTGTGTGTGTGTGTGTGTGTGTGTGTGTGTGTGTGTGTGTGTGTGTGTGTGTGTGTGTCTGTGTGTGTGTGTGTGTGTGTGAGGACCTCAATAAATAAACACTGAAGAATTTTGAGTTAAACACTTTTTATCAGTCATTAAAACATACTAGCAGTCTGTAATACAGATCATATAAATACAGAAACATTTCAGTTAAACCAGAACCATTCTATGTTCCATGATGTGATAACAAGGAACAATTAACCCTTTACTCGCTGTTGCTTTAAGCAAAAAATAGGAGCAATATTTAATCTGGTTCACATTATAAAAGCACACTAGCACAATCCAGTCTACAAACATTTTTCCATGTTATTGGAATAGGCAGAGAATATCTGAACATCTGCATGCCGTTAAGAATAAAGTGATACCTGATTCCTTAGCCAGGCATCTAACTGAAGACAACTATATCACTTAGGTTTTAAATTCCAGTGATTAAAGATAACTAAGAATACTCAAGGAGGCAAATATGATGGTTTGACGCTAGAATGAAAATCAAAGTGGCACTGCAGGGTAAAGGCTGATTTAAGTCAAGCTTTGAGCCATTCAATTTGGAATAGTTCAGTATGCTTTTTAAGTTTTTTTTTTCAAACATTTTTATTAATTAAAAAAAAATAAATCCACAGGTTAACATCAAAACAAAACACAACACTATTTATAAAGTGTCCA